>NC_051447.1:11161958-11185554 GCF_001649575.2 Kryptolebias marmoratus | reverse complement strand
ATCATCAAAATTAAACGAAATAAACATTTGAAATATATGAGTTTGTATGTAATGTATGAATATAATATACAAGTTTCACTTTTTAAATGGAATTACTGAAATCAATCTACTTTTTCATGATATTCTAATTTTATGACCAGCACCTGTATAAATAAAGTTGTGTTTTAGTCCAGTTTTTATAATTCACATACTTCAATAACACTGTGATTGCAGGACTTTTTACCTAAATTGTGCAGCTGATGGTGATGTACCAGAGCTTTTACTTAAACTAAAATCCTAAATGCTTCACAGTGTATAAACACTTTAAAATTATGACATTAATTCAAAGTCTAATGCTGTAGAGGAGAAATTCCACAGGTTACAAGAAACTCTAAATGTACATTCTACTTGCAGTATCTTTATGGCAAACTTAAAAAGATTATTCAATAATTCTGTGTATGGCCACTTGAGGGTGTCTCTAAAATGAAGTCCTGTTAAAATGGTTGAACTGTTGTAGTAGAGTAGTTGGTGCTATCTTTGGGCTGGTTTGAGTGACAAACAAGTTACTCTGTGTACATGTTTATGCACTTCTTGGTGTAAAGCTTCCAAGATTTTAGCAACAGAATGCTAAGTACGGTTTTACCAGACCTCTGGATACAAACCAAAGGATGAGTACTTGTTAACTATTAGTAGCTTTTATTTAAAATTAATGTTTCACCAATAAAGCAGCAAAATGAAAGTAATTTCAAACTGTCCTTTGTAGCACTTTTCTATTTGCTAAAGTGGGCGAGCGTCTACTTTTTAAAGAATATATAACAAACTGCTTAAAATTATTGGAGGAGGACTTCTACAAAAAGACATGTCGTCTATTTTTCTTTTTTTATCATTAACCAAATAAATTATTGGTTAGCCGAACCAGT
Organism: Kryptolebias marmoratus; assembly: GCF_001649575.2. Taxonomy (NCBI): domain Eukaryota; kingdom Metazoa; phylum Chordata; class Actinopteri; order Cyprinodontiformes; family Rivulidae; genus Kryptolebias; species Kryptolebias marmoratus. The sequence goes on along the minus strand of NC_051447.1, from coordinate 11,184,655 downwards.
GTAGTGAACATCTTGCAATAATAAATATTATTTCCTATTAGACGTCAGACAGTAACCCTGAGGTTTTAATCCTGGTGAGTGCATATCTTCTTGTCATTCATCCATGTGTCTAACTTTGCCCCGCTGAGATGCACGCTGATCTCCTCTTTGTCAGATGTCCGTCATTCCTGGCTGCCGGGTGCTGCCCTGCTGGGTGGTGTGTAAGCTGAACCCAAATACCCACAGCTGTTCGCAGCCATTCCAGATGGAAAAGTAGGGGCAGGAAAGCGGAACTTGTGGACTTGTCTCCATCTTTTTGTTTCTCTCTGGGGCCTGTTCAGAATAACCATTAGGCCGCTGTGGTTGGAATCCCTGCTCACATGACTCAGATCCTCCTCTGTGGAAGCTAACTGTTTGGCACCCTCCGCTTGTGGGCTAACGGCGTCACCAATCTCTGGGTCCTTTGAGGTTGCTGAGAACCGGACTCCAGGCTGATGTCACAGAACTGGCGTTGTCGTGAGCAAGAGCTGGTGACGGACAGCTTGGTGTTTATGTGGCGCAGATGGTTGGGGAAGGGAGAGGAGGAGGGACTCGGGTGGCAGCGTTGGAAGGTGGCAAAGACGCTTCTTATCAAGTGGTGCCACATGCGGGCTCTGATGTGCCATTGTGACAGGACGTTTTTCTCCTTTTTATGCATTTCCATCTTCTATTGTCTTACTTTTTCCCTATTGATCTGCTCTCCTTCGCCTCATTCTTCTCAAAGTCATTAATTTCTCGGTGGATGTGGTTTTTATGCTCACTTGTGCTCCTCCTTTGTCTTTCTTTTTACACCTATCGCTTCTCTATCTCTTTCAATTCTCTAATGTCTTTGTGTCACTTTATCTCGCTCCCTCATCGGTGATCCCTTCAGCTCTCTCCTGCTTTCTTTACAATTTCTAATTGGAATGGCTTTTTTATTCTGCTCTTTGTCTCTTGGTTCCTCATGTGCTGTTTACCTCCTGCCCTTCATCTTTCCATCCGTCCCGTTATTTATTTGATTGTTTTTATCTCCTTTGTGTGCTCTGACAGGCCTCTTCCTCTCATTGATGGTGACAGCAGTGTCAGCCTCTCTCTATAATGCTACTGATATTTTTCCCACTAGAGACCCCACTGCTGCTGCACTATCCCTAAAAACGGACAGACACCCCTCCTCCTCCTCTTCTCCCTTCCTTTCTGTCCCTACTTTTTCGATTTCCTTTAGCTTTGCCAAGCTTCTCCAATTCAGCAGGGGAGCAGTTCAACAAGACTGGTTTGTTTTGGAGAGTGACTGGGCCCCAGCTTCATAGAGATTAATGCTTACACAGACAGAGATGACATTTATGAGGCATGGAGTGGAGGAAAATAGAGAAGAAAGGGAAATTGCACGGGTTAATGGTGTTGGATCAAATACGGTCCGTTGCTGACACACAGAGACAAAATTTTGAAAGACAAAATCAAGATTAATGTTTGTTAGAGAGGCAGAGAAAGACACAATGCACAAGAAGTCATATTTCATTTAAAACCATCAGTGTTTGCCATCTTGGCATCTTTCAATGCAAACTCTCATAGTGATTAATGGCGACAAACTTAGAGCTGGTTGAGTGTTAAAGTAACTTATTCCAATAACTAATTTGCCAGTTGTTTGTCTTAAGTATTGACATACTCTTTGATTAAAAATGATCACCTCAGACACCAGCAAAGAATCCATTAATAAATGTTTCCAATTTAATCAGCTTTTATCAGAATGAGCAATACTGCTCGATTGCTGTAAAGTGTTTACTTCTTTTTCGTACTCGAAGCTACAAAGCACTTTGCTACTGAAAGTTCTAGGGGAGATGTTATCGATACAAAGCCAAATTAGAATGGATCCAAGAAGAATCAGAACATCCACACTGCACTCACTCTCGCAGAGGTTCATCACTCTTCACATCCATGTGATCAATGAGGCCAAGACGGAGCGGCCAAGCTGCTATCCATTCTCATTACAGACACTGCTATCTGCTGCTGCTGCTGCTGCTTTCACCTCATTGTCCACCAGAAGTTGAGAGTGTGTGTCAGATATCTGTCGAAGTGGATCTGTGATGCTGTTGAAGGAAACTTTAAGCGTGCGGCCTTTGGCTTAACTCTGCAAACACATTCACAAGAGAATCACAGCCGTTCATAACTTAAATTTCTTTTGTCACAAACTACAATTGGACGTAATCACATTTTGGCCACATTTTTATAGCTGTGTGTTGATGGTGAGCAGATGAGTATTATCATTCCTAAATACAGTATGAAATCTGGATACCATTTGCTTAGAAGTTTGTCCACACACACGCACACACACACACACACACACGTGTATATATACACTGACATAAACAAAAGCTGTAAAATGTCAGAAACACTGCGCTGTTGTTCAAGAAAAATCTGTCATAACTTTTGAAGTCAAAACTACTGGATAACATTTAGGAATAGCAATATTGGCATGTCTACCAAAGCTGTGTGAACCATAGGTTCTGCAACATAGAATTAAATGTTTTAAAATCATAATCAAAGTTTTGTAGTTAAACACTTGGAATATGGCTACTTAAGCCATTTGTTGGCAGCTCTAATATCACTCTAGATGAACTATAAGAACCAGTCATTATGGACAGAGTTTGTTTTAACACGGCTGATTGGGTTCGAGTCTAATTCACATATGAGAAGCAGATTCATAAAACACACTTATTGTTTTACAGCTCTGTGGGGTTATATTCTCTGACCTGGGAATGCCTTGGGATTCTCCAGGAGGAGCTGGAGAGTGATACTGGTCGAGTTGCCCCACTACCCGACCATGAATAAGTGGAAGAAAATGGATGGATAAACTAATATCTCTAGAGTAATATGAACAGGTCTACATGTGTCACTGCTTTATATTAAAATAGCTGTTGGCAAACTAGAGCAAGCATGAAGAAATGAGCCAAAATTATGTATGACCTGACCTCTGTGGCCTCTTTAGCTTCCAAAGTGAAGTCCTGTGGTGTTCTAATTATCATCAGCACCTTTAGAACAAGCCTTCTTTCTTCTTTAAAGTTGTCTGAAGTGAGGCGCACTTATGAACTTAGGCTTCCTAGTGATTTTCATAAAGTCATTGCACACAGAAAGATTTTTCTAAGGATGAACTTGTGCAAACCCATGCAGCCATAAATACAATTTATGTAGCACCACAAATAAAATTGAAACGATAAATTTTACAGTGAGAATATATGTGTAGTTATGTTCAAACAACCAAATGCAGACAACGTTTGCACGTCCATGAACACTTCATAATCTACTCTGTTGATTTGAAATAACTGGAGCTGTCAGAACATGTGATACATCTTGTCATGCGTTAATTGAGTTATTGTGGAATTCTAAATATCCATGCTTGTTTGTCTTGGTTGAGTTACAGATTCATCATAATTATGTCAACTGAAATCCCCACTTGACTTTTTACAAACACCTCCGCCGCGAGTTGGAAGCAGAGGTGGGATCGGGCTAATGAGATTGAAGGGATAAATCATTTTTCTACAAACGCATCAGAGTGCTGTTATGTACAAGCTAATTGTTCTGGGTCGAGAGACGGTATGTCCTCTTGTTTTACAGTGTTTTTTGTGGGGAATGTTTTTTAAACAGCAAGACGTATTTAATTTAAGAAAACTGGTATTGCGAGTAATTCAGTCTTACCAACACTAACCTATCTTTTCTCCGCAGAACTTTTTTGGAGTTAGGAAAGCACACCCTTGTTTAGCAGATACAGTATATATTTGTTCAAGTGACCTTTGAAGTATGGTAGTGATTCATATCTCATCCAAGGTGCACCTGTGAATAAGGCCAATATCATTTTTCACCCACGAGAAAGAAATAACGGAATCTCGCATCTGGACAATTCTAGCAAAACAAAGCATTAAGCCTGACGCATAATATCTCTGTGTGTTGTCATAAAAGCATTTTCAAGTAATCTGACAGAATTCATTTTTTTATTAATCCCAAATGAACAGTTATGTGTAAGAACTGACCACAGAGAGAACTATAAGAATGAAAGGCGATACATATTTTTGATGAATGCCAAATGTGCACTGCTGGAATCGGGAGTAATTTCACAAGGGTTGGGGGCTGCATTAAAGCATAGTGTGTCTCTGGTTTCAACCAGTGTTCATTTGGGAAGTGCTGCATTCAATTCATTTGTCCCTGCAAGTCGTTTCATAGACAGGGCAGGTTACTGATGGCTGTGGCGGAGGAACAGTCCTGCATCACGGCTGACTGCTGTGACAGTAATGCAGACTGTAGCTGCTAATGGGACCGCTGGGACTTCTCACCGTGTGCGACATCAATCAGGGTCCTCAGCGCACTCGCTCAAATGGCCCTCCTCGCTCACTCAACACATAGCAGATGTCCCCACTCTGATCCTCGAGCACACATTTAAATAACGCCAAATGCATGCTAATGATGCTGCTTTGTGGCACTGGCACAACAAATCCACATCATGGCTGTAAGGTGTTTGGTGTGTTCCTGTAACTTGTCACAGCTGTTTAACTAAAACTCAAAAGTTTTGGTACAGTTTTTTTATATTAGTTTAATGACAACAATAATAAACCCTGCTACTGAAAGGAAATAGCATAACATATTTGAAGTTTCCTTAAGTTTTAGATGTTTTTGTGATCTATAGGGTTTAAAGGGTTCACATAAAAAGTAAAATATCTGGTTTGTTTCCTGTTTGAGAAATAAAGTTTATCCTAAAAACCAGAATATCTTTAATCATTGCCATATCACTTTATTTCCTGCTGCATTTCTGCCTTTGTAAATGAATGAAATGGTGTAAAACTATATAGAGAAGTTCATTTTAAAGCCAGAAAGTAATTATTTTTGTGATGTACAAAACTGTGAAATCTTTGTTTCGAAATTGGTCTGTATTTATCTGCATACATTCACACATTTAAATAAGGTCAGAGACATTTGTATTCAGCCCCACTAAGCCAAACTTTTGAAACCTCTTTAAAAAGAACCAAAAGTAATTAGACTAAATAAACCTAAAATTATGTACCTTAAACTTTTGGTGTACTCCTGCATTCCTCAAGAAATTTTATTTTGCTTATTTAATACTCTTTACTAGTCTTGTGTATTTTTCTTGTGAATTTGTAATAATGATCAAAAATAACATTGTATCTGGTAAATTGCATCGTACAACACGAGGGATGTACAGAATGTTCTCAAATATATTTTTTAACATTTGACTTCCTTAAAGGCCTAGTTATAGCCATTTTTGTGTTGCTAAGATTGCTTTGCTGTGGGGGCCATCTTGAAATGAGTTGATTCCAAAGGTTAATTAGTTGTAAATGTCAACCCAATTATTACTTTTTGAAAGTTTGATTGAAGTTCATTCAGTGATCAATAGGAGATTTTACTAACGGCACAGACATGTGAACACAGACACGGACAAAACTTTATTACTCCACCTTCGGCAGCAGGAGAAAATTAATACTTCTCTTCAAGACCGGAAAACTAATGGCATCCATAATTGGGTAAATATTGGCAAATATTTGAACTTCTTGCAGTAATGAAAAATGTAAAAACATCAGAAATGTGTGATTTATTCATAATCATGAACATATAAATTTTGCTGTGGCTGCATTGTCTCACCAAAGGGCAGAGCCAGTCTGCTGTGGTCTCTGGAGTCCCTACAAGCACAAAGATCACCTTCACATATGAAGCCATAAGTTCTTCAGACTTAGTTGAGATGTCACTTTTTCCTTTGCCTTTTACCTTGTGCCTCTGGTCGTGTGCTGAATCGACACAGCAGTGTCTGTTAGAGCGGAGCATCGATCTCTCTGCCCCCCCCCCGTCAGCTCGTCCTCGGGGGATAAGAGAGCGATATGCTTAGAGCAGCAGAGCCCCTCTTGTGCTAAAAATGCTGAGACAGAAAGGAGATGCACTGATCTGTGTAAGATACTCTCCTGAACGCTGCATGATGGGTGCGATGGCTTGTAACCTTTGGCAAAGTTTCAAGGTGTTATCATAGGTGTACAGTGTCAACAGCTCTGTTGTTCCAGAACTTCTGGTATCAAAGGCACTGGGCTTTTATTTTGACAGTCAAACAGCTGCATCCTGCTCTGTTTTCCAGTTACAGCTAAGCTATGTAGATTATTTTAGTCCAACCTGTTATCCATGTATGTTTTTTTTCACTTCAATGCCCTTTAGGAGTACCGTAATCCTTTTCTGTACATTTATTTGCCTTTTTCCCTATATTTCCACAGTGACACCAAAATAAAGCCCCCTTTAGTGTTCAGTCCTCCCCCCTGTAGGCTGAAATCACCCTGAGAATGGGGTAATTACGGCCACTGTAGGGTAATTACCAGAGCTTGAGTTGTTTAATTACGGCCTTCTTGAGAGCTGTCTGATGCCAGTGACAGTAGAGGCGCCGCTCACTGATGGAATGATTTCATCCTCTTTACTGAAGCCGCCTGTGAGGGACAGAGAAAGGAGACGCGGTAATAGAGCGAGTAGGCGTAAGTGGGAGGGATAGCATGAGTTAAATTGAGTGGGAGCGAGGTAAAGGCGAAACGAAAGATCCCCCGGTTTGATAAATGTGCACGTCCGCAATGGAGAGGTGGGGGGTTATAGATAGCAAAGCAAAAAGTTCATTTGTGTCTCGAAACAAAAAAAAAAAAAAAAAGCAGGGCGCAACATGGCTTTCTAATGACAACGTAACAAATTTCTGTATTAAGAGATGGTGAAAGGAAGAAACACCTCTTNCACACACACACACACACACGTGTATATATACACTGACATAAACAAAAGCTGTAAAATGTCAGAAACACTGCGCTGTTGTTCAAGAAAAATCTGTCATAACTTTTGAAGTCAAAACTACTGGATAACATTTAGGAATAGCAATATTGGCATGTCTACCAAAGCTGTGTGAACCATAGGTTCTGCAACATAGAATTAAATGTTTTAAAATCATAATCAAAGTTTTGTAGTTAAACACTTGGAATATGGCTACTTAAGCCATTTGTTGGCAGCTCTAATATCACTCTAGATGAACTATAAGAACCAGTCATTATGGACAGAGTTTGTTTTAACACGGCTGATTGGGTTCGAGTCTAATTCACATATGAGAAGCAGATTCATAAAACACACTTATTGTTTTACAGCTCTGTGGGGTTATATTCTCTGACCTGGGAATGCCTTGGGATTCTCCAGGAGGAGCTGGAGAGTGATACTGGTCGAGTTGCCCCACTACCCGACCATGAATAAGTGGAAGAAAATGGATGGATAAACTAATATCTCTAGAGTAATATGAACAGGTCTACATGTGTCACTGCTTTATATTAAAATAGCTGTTGGCAAACTAGAGCAAGCATGAAGAAATGAGCCAAAATTATGTATGACCTGACCTCTGTGGCCTCTTTAGCTTCCAAAGTGAAGTCCTGTGGTGTTCTAATTATCATCAGCACCTTTAGAACAAGCCTTCTTTCTTCTTTAAAGTTGTCTGAAGTGAGGCGCACTTATGAACTTAGGCTTCCTAGTGATTTTCATAAAGTCATTGCACACAGAAAGATTTTTCTAAGGATGAACTTGTGCAAACCCATGCAGCCATAAATACAATTTATGTAGCACCACAAATAAAATTGAAACGATAAATTTTACAGTGAGAATATATGTGTAGTTATGTTCAAACAACCAAATGCAGACAACGTTTGCACGTCCATGAACACTTCATAATCTACTCTGTTGATTTGAAATAACTGGAGCTGTCAGAACATGTGATACATCTTGTCATGCGTTAATTGAGTTATTGTGGAATTCTAAATATCCATGCTTGTTTGTCTTGGTTGAGTTACAGATTCATCATAATTATGTCAACTGAAATCCCCACTTGACTTTTTACAAACACCTCCGCCGCGAGTTGGAAGCAGAGGTGGGATCGGGCTAATGAGATTGAAGGGATAAATCATTTTTCTACAAACGCATCAGAGTGCTGTTATGTACAAGCTAATTGTTCTGGGTCGAGAGACGGTATGTCCTCTTGTTTTACAGTGTTTTTTGTGGGGAATGTTTTTTAAACAGCAAGACGTATTTAATTTAAGAAAACTGGTATTGCGAGTAATTCAGTCTTACCAACACTAACCTATCTTTTCTCCGCAGAACTTTTTTGGAGTTAGGAAAGCACACCCTTGTTTAGCAGATACAGTATATATTTGTTCAAGTGACCTTTGAAGTATGGTAGTGATTCATATCTCATCCAAGGTGCACCTGTGAATAAGGCCAATATCATTTTTCACCCACGAGAAAGAAATAACGGAATCTCGCATCTGGACAATTCTAGCAAAACAAAGCATTAAGCCTGACGCATAATATCTCTGTGTGTTGTCATAAAAGCATTTTCAAGTAATCTGACAGAATTCATTTTTTTATTAATCCCAAATGAACAGTTATGTGTAAGAACTGACCACAGAGAGAACTATAAGAATGAAAGGCGATACATATTTTTGATGAATGCCAAATGTGCACTGCTGGAATCGGGAGTAATTTCACAAGGGTTGGGGGCTGCATTAAAGCATAGTGTGTCTCTGGTTTCAACCAGTGTTCATTTGGGAAGTGCTGCATTCAATTCATTTGTCCCTGCAAGTCGTTTCATAGACAGGGCAGGTTACTGATGGCTGTGGCGGAGGAACAGTCCTGCATCACGGCTGACTGCTGTGACAGTAATGCAGACTGTAGCTGCTAATGGGACCGCTGGGACTTCTCACCGTGTGCGACATCAATCAGGGTCCTCAGCGCACTCGCTCAAATGGCCCTCCTCGCTCACTCAACACATAGCAGATGTCCCCACTCTGATCCTCGAGCACACATTTAAATAACGCCAAATGCATGCTAATGATGCTGCTTTGTGGCACTGGCACAACAAATCCACATCATGGCTGTAAGGTGTTTGGTGTGTTCCTGTAACTTGTCACAGCTGTTTAACTAAAACTCAAAAGTTTTGGTACAGTTTTTTTATATTAGTTTAATGACAACAATAATAAACCCTGCTACTGAAAGGAAATAGCATAACATATTTGAAGTTTCCTTAAGTTTTAGATGTTTTTGTGATCTATAGGGTTTAAAGGGTTCACATAAAAAGTAAAATATCTGGTTTGTTTCCTGTTTGAGAAATAAAGTTTATCCTAAAAACCAGAATATCTTTAATCATTGCCATATCACTTTATTTCCTGCTGCATTTCTGCCTTTGTAAATGAATGAAATGGTGTAAAACTATATAGAGAAGTTCATTTTAAAGCCAGAAAGTAATTATTTTTGTGATGTACAAAACTGTGAAATCTTTGTTTCGAAATTGGTCTGTATTTATCTGCATACATTCACACATTTAAATAAGGTCAGAGACATTTGTATTCAGCCCCACTAAGCCAAACTTTTGAAACCTCTTTAAAAAGAACCAAAAGTAATTAGACTAAATAAACCTAAAATTATGTACCTTAAACTTTTGGTGTACTCCTGCATTCCTCAAGAAATTTTATTTTGCTTATTTAATACTCTTTACTAGTCTTGTGTATTTTTCTTGTGAATTTGTAATAATGATCAAAAATAACATTGTATCTGGTAAATTGCATCGTACAACACGAGGGATGTACAGAATGTTCTCAAATATATTTTTTAACATTTGACTTCCTTAAAGGCCTAGTTATAGCCATTTTTGTGTTGCTAAGATTGCTTTGCTGTGGGGGCCATCTTGAAATGAGTTGATTCCAAAGGTTAATTAGTTGTAAATGTCAACCCAATTATTACTTTTTGAAAGTTTGATTGAAGTTCATTCAGTGATCAATAGGAGATTTTACTAACGGCACAGACATGTGAACACAGACACGGACAAAACTTTATTACTCCACCTTCGGCAGCAGGAGAAAATTAATACTTCTCTTCAAGACCGGAAAACTAATGGCATCCATAATTGGGTAAATATTGGCAAATATTTGAACTTCTTGCAGTAATGAAAAATGTAAAAACATCAGAAATGTGTGATTTATTCATAATCATGAACATATAAATTTTGCTGTGGCTGCATTGTCTCACCAAAGGGCAGAGCCAGTCTGCTGTGGTCTCTGGAGTCCCTACAAGCACAAAGATCACCTTCACATATGAAGCCATAAGTTCTTCAGACTTAGTTGAGATGTCACTTTTTCCTTTGCCTTTTACCTTGTGCCTCTGGTCGTGTGCTGAATCGACACAGCAGTGTCTGTTAGAGCGGAGCATCGATCTCTCTGCCCCCCCCCCGTCAGCTCGTCCTCGGGGGATAAGAGAGCGATATGCTTAGAGCAGCAGAGCCCCTCTTGTGCTAAAAATGCTGAGACAGAAAGGAGATGCACTGATCTGTGTAAGATACTCTCCTGAACGCTGCATGATGGGTGCGATGGCTTGTAACCTTTGGCAAAGTTTCAAGGTGTTATCATAGGTGTACAGTGTCAACAGCTCTGTTGTTCCAGAACTTCTGGTATCAAAGGCACTGGGCTTTTATTTTGACAGTCAAACAGCTGCATCCTGCTCTGTTTTCCAGTTACAGCTAAGCTATGTAGATTATTTTAGTCCAACCTGTTATCCATGTATGTTTTTTTTCACTTCAATGCCCTTTAGGAGTACCGTAATCCTTTTCTGTACATTTATTTGCCTTTTTCCCTATATTTCCACAGTGACACCAAAATAAAGCCCCCTTTAGTGTTCAGTCCTCCCCCCTGTAGGCTGAAATCACCCTGAGAATGGGGTAATTACGGCCACTGTAGGGTAATTACCAGAGCTTGAGTTGTTTAATTACGGCCTTCTTGAGAGCTGTCTGATGCCAGTGACAGTAGAGGCGCCGCTCACTGATGGAATGATTTCATCCTCTTTACTGAAGCCGCCTGTGAGGGACAGAGAAAGGAGACGCGGTAATAGAGCGAGTAGGCGTAAGTGGGAGGGATAGCATGAGTTAAATTGAGTGGGAGCGAGGTAAAGGCGAAACGAAAGATCCCCCGGTTTGATAAATGTGCACGTCCGCAATGGAGAGGTGGGGGGTTATAGATAGCAAAGCAAAAAGTTTGGTTTTGTCTCGAAAAAAAAAAAAAAAAAAAAAGCAGGGCGCAACATGGCTTTCTAATGACAACGTAACAAATTTCTGTATTAAGAGATGGTGAAAGGAAGAAACACCTCTTGTTCCTCTCCTCCAACTGGCTGTGACGACCATCCTGCCCTCAGACAGTAAAGGACCTGTAGACCTGAAAATTTGTGGGGCAAAGGGCGGAGGGGTCAATCCTTAAACTAGGGGAAAGGAATTCACCCAGGCAGCCTGACATTCCCCTCACTGGAAAGATGATTCTGTCTGCGTGCTGTCGCCGACCAATCCCAAAATAGTGCGTGGTGAGAAGTTTCCCGCCACCCTCAGATCATAATTCAAAATTCCCTACCAGGCATTTATTATTATACTTAATTACAACCATCTCTTAATATTTTAATGACCTACATCAAACATTAAACATTAGATTATTTAAAATCCAGCAGGACGAAAAGCTTGGGTTTCAATTCTGAGTAACTCTGGAATATTTGAAAGAGTCTGCTACACATATCTGCGGGCATGTTTACTAAACAGAAACCTCTCCAACGTTTTGATCTTTAACACCGGTGATTGAGATGCTCTTTAATGGCGTGATGATCTTTGTTCAAATTCCAAAAGTTACATGTTTTTTATTTCTGCTGTACCAGGGCCGCTTATAACTCAAAACACCAGATGAAAACGTAAAAGGGCAGAAAGCATTTCCTGACAAATGTGTCGATGGACGGTGGCCTTTTGACCTCTTGAACCTTCACCCCCCCACCTCTAGTCAATTCTAGAGAATGGTGTTTAACCGCAATAACTGCCTTATTCCTATTTTTGATTAAGCTACAAGTATTCTTTTTTCTTGGTTGCATTAAGTTGTGCAGAGTTTTCAGCCAAGGAGTTGAATTCTTTTCCTCATTTTGAAGAGCTGAAGCTGACTTGCGTGCAGATGTGACATAGTATCAGTCTTTAGGATATTCGGCGTGGTGCTTGACAGATGTTACAGCATGGCAGTGAAGGTCCGCAGGGGATAAATGGTGATAGATGAACCGGCTGCTCCCCCCCGCCCCTGGTTGACAAACCACAGCAATGCAGGGAATCATCTCAGCCAGAGGACAAGGATGACTGACTGTTGCACCTTTTGTTTCAAAGACCTTAAACCCGTAGCCCTATATATCTTGTTAAACTTTAATTTGTTTACAGAGAGCGGATAATAGTACTCTGTAAATATCAGTCAGGTGGAACTGTCGATCATATGAGTGTAAAACGAGGTGGCACCAAAGTGCTATTTCCAGTCAGCCTCACCCTTTCTGTCATTCGGTCATCCTCGAGCATCCTCAACACACTCTGTACTCACTATCTCTGTCACCAAGTCTGTTAATGCGTCTGGGATGTGTCGATGCTGCAGAGAGTGGTTTTTAGATTTAGTTTGAAGGAAGGATACAGGAGCTTTGTAGAGACGAGCACTTTTTTTTTCTCAGAGGGGCCCAAACATATGTTTTAGATTATTTCTGATGTGTTTCTCAAGCATCAGATTCTCTCATAAATTAGAGAATTTTCAATCTTTGAGATGTTTTGAAATTTATTAACTGTCTTTGCTGTGTAAAAAGCACTGGAATCACAGGTCTTAAAAGGCTGTTTGTGTGCTGTTACTTTGATTGAGTGACAATAAAGAACGTGTAATTAGTTTCCTTCCAGCAGACTTCCTCTTTCGGAGCTGAAGTTCCCACACAAAAATAACTCAGCTGTATTTAGAATAAAATCTCTTTTGCCCAATATATTTGGTCACCTGGCAGACATTTTCTCACAATCTCTTGGGATTTTCTTTTTTTTTTTCAATTGAAACACGGCACTTTTGAAACTATTCCAAAGCACACAAATGAAAAAGAGCTACTTCAAATCAGTGACCTCCCTCAGTTCCTGACAACTGCATCTTGAATCTGTGAGTCTTCTCTCCAATTAGTGAGAGGAAAAACAAGTTGAGAACTAAAGCATATTCAGTCCTAAAGCCGCCTTAGTGTTTGATCTCTGCAGGCATAACGAAACCTTCACTGAAACTTGTTATCTTTTGGAATAGATTGCAGCCTCTCCTCCACCTTAGTGACCTTGTCGTTTGGCTCTCCATCTTATCGGAAGAGGGAGTGATGTCGGCGCTCATCTCTTCTCACCATAACAAGAGAAGGAACCCAGACTCCCTCAGCCGCTCGCTTCAAAATAAGTGGAAGTTCTGAAATATAACAGGAGACCGCAGATCGATAATACCCTCCAGTGTGAAGACTGAAAATGCTGGATAAGTTTTTTTTTTTTTTTGAGGAAGTAAAAATTAAATAAAAAGCCCTCTCCGTGGATTCTGATGTGCTTCCAGTGTCACATGAGGGTCTGTGTATTGTGGTTGGCTGCCAAAGTCTGGGTTTTAATTGGCTCCCTTGTGTTGATCATTGGACTGTTCTCTACTGGACTCCTTAAGCTGCAGTCCAATTCCACAGCCTGGCTGCCTATTAGACCTGACAGTTTAGCATCCATCACTTATTGTGTTCAATTCCTCTTCCTCCTGTCTCAGAGAGAACTCTCAAACTGCTTTACTCCCTCTTGTTATTTCTGCTTATTTTGTCTTTTTATCGAGGCTGCATGGATGTATCTAGAATATCATTAACCCATCCTCTGGTTTCTGTCAGTCAGCGCAGCGTCTGTCTATTGTGCATCACGTCACTATTTCCAAATGCCTTCAGCAGAGATGAAAAAGCCACCTGACCTCTTTTTTTTTTCTTCTTCTTTTTTTACTTCAAGCCCTGTGATCGTTCGACCATTTGCACACCCTCCTCGTGGTTTGCCCCCTTGTTTTATGTCTTCAGACACTCGCTGAGATCAAACTCTCCAAGTCCTGACCCCCTGCTGGGACTCCCTCTGAAAGTGCTAATGGCCTTGTTTGTCTGAGGAGCAACCAGCCCTTCTTCCCCTGCGCCTGCTTTCTCCCTAGCTCTGAATCCGCCCTTACTTTACAGTGATTGCTTTGCCACTTGTGTGCTTCTTATATGACCTTAGCAGCCCAGGAAGCGGAAGACAGCTGAACTTTCACTGCAGGTCAGTGTGTTTGGTGGGAAAACAATGCTGGCCTGGTTGTGTGCGGAACAGAGAGGACAAACACCTGCTGACATGTCATTGACACAAGTGTTGACATGTCAGTAAACATGTCACATGGTGTAGAATATAGTAGTAGTAATTGTTATAAGGCTTAGAGCTTCATATTAAGATTTACTGTGGAAAAATGAACTGGGTGAGTTGGATAGCTGAAGGACATCAGCACTGGTGAGATGTTCACACCTTGAAAATAAAACATTCGGCATGAATGCAAGCAAAACGGGACAAAACAACCAGTTGTGTTGTTTCCAAAACTATTTAAGGAATCCGATATGAGAGCTTCGGCTTTAGGTCCAGTGCTTTGCAGTGCTGCGTTTCCCCTCTATGTCAGCGGTTCAGAGAGATCATCTGAAGTGTGATGACGCCTTTCTGGGCTCAGACCAGCTCAGCATTATCCAAGAGACATGAATTTGAGAGAATCCCCCCACCCCCCCACCCTCCACCCTCCTGGAGCTTGAAGCCTCACATTAACATGAGCCCACAAAGTAATTTGTAGGCAGATTATTTCAATGACCCCTGACAGCAACTACACATTGTTCGCTGCAGTCCTCGTTTGGCAGAATTACTCACAAGGGTTCAGCTAGTTTTGAGGGAGCTGGCAGGATTGTCTGTGGTAGCCCAATTAGTGGCTTTGGCTGATAGGACAAGAGATCAGTGTTAGCTAGCAGAGCACAATACCGGGCTTTATGACTCTACTTTTACAAAAACACAAGATAAAGAAGATGAAGGCGTGTAATTGAAGAGGGCAATGAAAATCTGCTGCAGAAACAGAAAAGCCAAAGGCAGCCTAAGTTCATATTTCAAACACTTATGTAGACGCTGTTTGTGTTTTCAGTTAAAATCTTGAATACTTGAATTATCTCAGACCTCTCGCACTGTTAGAAACACATGTGGATTCTTCGTTGGCTACTTTATCAACTCCAGCTGAGGCTTTAAGCTTTGATGAATAGTCAGCACTCAGGTTGGACTTTAAATGTGAAAAACAGCCCTACCTTTAACCAGTAACTGATATGGTTACATGCAAAGCACTGATCCCGTGTAGGGTAACTTTCATCACAGCCAATAAAGGAGAAAACATTATTATTATTTTAGTTTCTGACTTTGGAGAGAAATTCCAGTTTTCCCTTTAGGCTTTTAGTGCTGTGAGCAGATTTTATAAAGCGCTTCACTGAATCTGTCATGCTTTTTGAGAAAATGGCTTGAATCTATAATTCCTTTTGGGAAAACGGCCATCATGGAAAAAGACTCTGCAGTTTTAGCCAAAAACCCAAACGTATGTCTTTAATAATTTAGTATAAATATGATTTAAAAGATAATCTGTGGGATGATCTGTAAAATAATGGAGTCATAAAAACACATTTTAATTGTGTTTGCAGCTTCTATTTCCTGTCTGACACACAAACTCAGTAAACGGTACTAATGAAAATACCAGGAAACGTATAACTTTTTTAACATTTGTGCTTTAACTAAAAAAGAAAAAAAAATCTACAAGAATATTCTTCTCTACCTTTTCCACAATGTTCCACATCCTGAAAATATTGTTTTGCTAACATAGTGTTCTGTAAGGACTGAAGTGACCCGTGTCTAAATGACAGAATGTTGTTTAACAAATAACTTAACCCGTAACTAAAGAGGGTCCATTTTTATTAACTTTTTAAATGATTTCTAATTAATAATGTCAGTTTAGAGGTTCTGTACAGCTGTTGTTCCTGTCAGAAACTCCATCACTGTTTTTAGAAACTTACTGAACATGACATGAAGTTTCATTGATGGTTACTGATTTCTTTTTGTTTGTTTGTTTTAAGTGCTTAATGGTTATTTCTTGGCTTTTTGATATAACATTTTTGTGGGCATTTTACGAGTTTGCAGAGCTCCTCGCGCTCCTCAGCACAGTTGACAAGCAGTCACACAGTGGTCTGTTTAAGACATTCACAACGAGCATAAAGGCTCCATTTTCGGCACCGAGGGGTATGGTAAAAATCATAAAACCAGTGACTGGAATGCTTCTTGGCAGATGCACTGATTGTGTGCAGTAAAGGGCAGCGTGTGGATGAGTCAAACCTACTCCACGTGGCCCGTGAGGAGAAAGTACCTGTGAGAAAATCACTCGCTGTACTCCGCCCGTCTGATTAGTCAAGGGTCTGGGTTAAGTGCTTCAGATGCTTGTGGTTTTCAATTTAAGGCCTTGACAAGGATCCAGATAATCTTGTGGCAGTCCCAGAATAACTTATCCACTTTGTGAAATCCGCAAAGGCAGAGACTTGCAATTGTTGATTTCATGCCGCTTGTGTAATTAACCAATCACAGGCAGTGATGAGCCATGGAAAGAGTAAACACTTTCTTTTATCCAACAATAGAACCATGAGCCAAATTCTCCAATGATTTCTTCCTGTCAGGATGCTTTTAATCTAATTCCAGCACAAATCATTTTGACATTGTGATTAATTTGCGCTTGATGTATAATTAGATGAGAAGTTGACCTTTAACGCGTTCATGTGGGTGCTATATTTAACCTAAAATATGCAAACAGAGGTTTTATTCCAACATTTTGATTACTTTAAACACAATCCGATGCATTAATGACAACAAAACCTTGGAAGTCTTTTCAATACACAAACTCCTGCAACACTGTTTAAGTGGAATTTGATGTTTTAAACCTTGCTAGAGAATAATTTATCTTTTTAAGTTGACACAAAGAATTTGTCTATCATTTTTAACATTTTGATGCCTTCCAATATACAGAAATATAAAAATTAGGCATGCAAACTTGGATTTAAAGAAGTGTAAAAGTATTGAGTTTTTGAAATGAACAGATGAGCGCATTCAGATGGAATCTGTCACCAACTTTACAGCTGCTGCCTGAACCCTGCTGCTGCCACGAGCCATAAATGTTTTTGGCATGCTTTCCGTTTTTCAGGCAGGAGGGTAACTGTCAGGAATAGCGTGGTCATCAAAATACACAATGAAATTATTTGTTGATCGTCATTTTTACCCTTTATCAAAAACACTACACAGTTCAGTTTTAAGTGTGTAGTTTATATGATGAATCTATTTTAGTCCAGATTGAGCTCATGTTTATCTACATCAATTTTATCTTATTTTATTTTGGAATACACAATGTTTGTTGGGTTTTTGTATTACCAAAGATATCTTTATTTAGACAGATGGCAATAAAAGCTGTTACTGTCTCTTTAAAGACACTTGGTTACTGGTCAGTTTTTGACTTTTATCCCTGAACCATAACTGATTCTGTTTACTGATGGCTTCCTGACATCCTTACCTTGTAGTCCTTGTCAGCACGTTATAATTGCTTGAACACCTGCCTGTTTGTTCCAAATGTTTGTTCCAGCTGTGCAGAAAAGTTTTGTGTTCCTAGTGACCCGCAGAGCAGCACTGCAGTGCAAGACGTGGATGTATGGGTAGCCAAAAGGGTCATAATGCATATGCTTCTAATAAACACCACTGGGCATTTAAAAAGTGGCACCCGTGAATGAACAGCGCAGTTACACTCACACGCGGAGAAGCCAAATTTATTTACTTATTTGTTTGTGTATTTATTTATTAAACCCTAGAAGATGTTAACATGTGAATGCTGAGAATTCTGAGTCAACATTCACACTGTTTTACTGCTTATAATTTCTTTTGTTTTTTGGCATTTAACTGCGACTGCATACATGTAACTGTTAACAATTCAGGTATCAAAACGTTCATCTCGTTTAAGAGATGGGTGCTATGACTTTTAGTTTTTATAACTTTTGAACTTTTTGAAATATTTAACTTTATTTATTTATTTTTTGTTTAATTGATTGTAATAGGGTTTTTAATTGTAGCTACTTTTAGCTTTTAAGTTTTTTACATTTCAGCTACAGCTTTGATCATTTTAGTTTTTAGCTGCTGTTTTGCTGGTTTTTAAGTTTTGGCTGCAGTTTTGCTTATTGAAGTTTCTGCTTCTTTAACAAATTTCAGCAAAGTCATTCAGCAGCCAGCATTCAAACTGCATCTTTTCAGAACAGATCAATTTTCTAGTTCAGACTTTAATTTCCTTTTATTTTGCATCAAGTTTAGGCCAGTTCAGTGTAAACAAATACTCACTTTCATAGTATTTTCTTAACAAAAGAGATACCTTTCAGCATTAGTTTTTTTTTTAATGTTTATTGAGAGAAAAGGAAGGAAACATGCAATATTCATTACAGTTTTGTTATCCACTTTTCTGGTATGTTCTCTTTTTTGAGTAACACATATTGGGCCACATTCTCCTAACATATTACAATTTTAATTTTAAGCATGATCCTAAAGCTGAAGTATGTGACTTAAGCATACAGTTTGGCTTTTAGTAACAAGATAAAATACTATTTTATATATATTTGCATCTTTCTACACTATAAAGCTTACTGATACTTTGTTTTAATCTAAATCGGTTGTATTAAATTTTTCACTTTCTGTCCCACACAATAACTGTACCAGGAACTTGTGACCCCAAATATCGCCAATTTAGATATACAAACTTTGATGATAACCGTATTAAACAAGACCATTATAACAACAAATTTAGCTTCAACAGCTATAATACTACTTGTGATTATTGCATTTATTCCTTGTAACTACAATAAATGCATTTAGCTTCACTTTTACATTTCATTTGATTTCTACAGTTTATCTGGGGACCCTCACTTTGTATTTCATGATGCAAAATTGGGTCATAACACCAATTTTGAAGCCACCACTCTAAATTAAAATCATTTACAGTTGAAAACTGTAAAAGAGGCTAACTGTAGAGTGATATTATTGGATTCCTGAAAGAAACAACTTGTTGTTCAGGTTTTGATGCAGGTTATTTTGGGAGAATAATTAGCCATGTGAAACTGTTAGATAATTAAAATAATTATATTTAAAAACAGAAAACATGAAATAAATACAGTAAGTGTACCTAAGAAAGACGTTTTTTTTGCTTTAGTTTTTAGAAAATCTTTTTATAACTGTAAAATAACTACATAAAAGCTTCAGTAAATGAATATAGGTTTTTATTGCAGATTTTCTTTAATCAAGCACATTATTTTGAATAAAAAGAACATAAAATAAGTACAGGAAAAAATGAATAGACTGTGTGTGGCTTCTAAAAACTGAAAATGCATAAACCACTAAATCATTAGAGTAATAAGAGGAAAAGCAGTAAATTTGCTTCAGTCTTTTTTTATATCGGCAGCAAAATGATTTCTTATTATTTAGTTAAACATGCAATTGAAACACAAATACAAACTTTTTTTTCTGTTGTTTCTTCATTGCGTTGAACAGCAGAGTCTCCCATCACAGCTGGAATCAATAACACTTTTCTAAGAAATGTGATGCATGAATAGATAATTACAGTCACCATGGTGCAGGGAGAACGTCAATGAGTTTCAAGCATTCTGTAATTACTCTCCAGCATGTGAAAAAGGTGCCTGCGGTGCTGCTGGAGTTATTAGGGGCTGATAATGCCTGCAGTCACTGCTGTACCTCTGAAACAAAGCGTAGATTACAGAGAGAATGCCTATGGTGGTGGTGTTTAAATAAGGAGTTAATTGTACTTAATATTTTTTTAACTTTGTGTTTCAGTTTTCGGGATCTGTTTTGGAATTTTCAAGTATAAAGACAGAACTTTTTTCTTCTTCTTTGTCTTTGGGTAAAAAGAAAGTTCTCCATCTTTAAGAAAGGGTCAAAAGATGGCGTACGATTGAATGGTCTTCAGAAATTCCCTATTTGTAGCCAACTGTCGGTGGTTATAGGATGCCGTAATTGGGTGTTTGAAACAGACGCCATGTTTCTGTTTTGTTTTACACTCGACCATACAGGAGGACGTCACCTAAACACACGTCTGATTTATCTAAAAGTTGTTTCTCTGATGCAATTTGCTAACTTAAGTGTGGTGGTCAATTTTAGCCACAAAAAGCTAAAACAGGGGAAAACAGGCTGGATTTAGTTGTAGCTGTACTTTACATACTAGAATTCTAAAAGGTTATTGTTCAACTGCATCATCTTCTGGGACTTACTTCATACCTCCGTGAGTGTGCGCTGGATATTGTTAGGAACACAAATCAAAACCTAATTTAGTGCTTGAATTGTTTTCCTTCAACAGAGCCAGATTTTTTTTCCTGAAAGGGTTCTCTCTTCACCATTAGAGACCCTTGTTGTGGTGCGTTGTAGCTGTACAGCAATATAACATCTCCTCCTGTGGGACACTTATTGAGTTTGAAATAGACCAGGGTAGCCCTGAGGTATCTGAACATGTCTAATGGACCTGCAGGAGTCCCCAAGGGGAAGTTGGCAAGTAAGGGTCAAAACAAGGTTATATTTACTCAGTGGATCTCGGAGCGTGCCAAAAGCCACGTGGTTTCTTCTTCTTCTTCTTCCTCATGGTGTCTTCAGGCCTGAATGACCGTGGCTCGGGCCACATCTGGATGCAATTCCCCCTCAAGCTAATGCAGAAAACTCCTCCTGAAATTCTTGAAGCTGCGGGAAGCAGGGATATTTTAATATAACCAAAATGGAAGAAGGATGAATTTGTAAAATGGGTCCGCTGTTTTATATTCTGTATTTATTTGTTTTTTTTCAGTGCACCGTGACGTCTGTCAGACCTAAGCGATTGCTCGAACTGTGAGCTGTCAAATCCAGGGATTTAGACAAATGGGATATATTTATATGGATATTTGTAGCCTTGTGGGATTAGGTGGAAAGAGCGCCGCTTCATAGCTGTGGCCTGTTTAAAATGAGCAGTCACATTTTATTAAATTCAACAAGATTTTGGAAAACCTGCCAATACTCAACTCAGAGTTTTCTTGGTACAATCAAAATATGGTTCTGCATGTATAACAAGATGGAAAGGGTGAGAAGGTTGACAGGTTTTCCATGCAGCAGCCTCAACTTTGGCTCGGTTACAATAAAAAGCAATGTATGATCCTGCCACCTGCCATGTAAAACTCTTTTATTTATCTGCAAGTCCAATATTTTATCACTGCTACGAAGATAACGATGTGGAAAAATAGAAACGTGTTTTTCATTAAAACCTCGAAACACTCAATTCAACCTGAAGTCAGTGGTAACTGGAACAGTAGTTTACAGTCCTGTAAAACGTTGTATTTTTTTTTTACACGGGCATGTCTGGAACAAAAATATTATTCATTGGATTCGTATAAATCGCATATTTTCATTTTAATAATTTAGGCAAATCCATTCCTATTTAATTGTAATCCACACATGGGTAAAAAAGAAGGCAAGAAGGTCATAGATCAAACTCTGGCTGTTGCTCACATTAACCATAAAGAGGTGTTGTAATGCTGTACTTTTAAATAACTTTCCAGAGTTCTTCAATGACTGACAGCTGTGTTGGCTTTTAGAGTCTTTCACTTGGAAAAAACAAAATAACACTGTGAAGAATGCTTCCTGATTATGCCACTGATTCTTAACTTTATTCAATCATGAAGGCTAAACAGAGGCAGAAACGTAGAGGTGTCGATTGGTGGATTTTTGCCATACTAGCTCTTCTGTAAATCAAATTAATGACTGAATGTCAAATTAGCACTGCTGTGCACCCTGAGCCAAAGTGTGACTTGAACTTCTGGAATGAAAATGAAGGCGTTACAGTGAAGCTATCTACAAATAGGATTGGTTCACTTGGTATATCTTAACACAACAAACTACTTTTTGTATAAAACATCCCTGTGAAGCACAAGTAAAATGTCAGGGGTGGTAATTTAATCTTGCTAATGCAAGAATTGGTATTCTGTCCTCATTGGCTGCATCTTGTTTCCTATTTTTAACCCTATCCCTTCACCTACTCTGACCTATTGGCCCTCAAGTTGGAGTCACAAGAGGCTAGTGGTTAATATATTTTATTATGAAATGGGATTCCCCTTTAAGAAGCTAATACACCACTAATCATTGCTTATATACTTATATACTTATATACCTGTAATGGTCATTGTGACAGAAAATATTTGTAACTGAGAAATACAATGCTACTTTGTAACTGAGAAATACAATGCTACTTTTGCCTTTTTTGTGCTTGTCAAGGATAATTGACAAGAATACCAAACTGAACACAATGCAATTCATCAAACTAGACATTACAAGGGTTGTTTAGACATTTAAAAAAAAATATATATATATATATATATATATATATATAAGCTGTCTGGATAGCTCAATGGGTAAGTCACCAGACTTTCACCCAGGAGACCCGGGTTCCAGGCCGGGGCAAAGATACAACAGTGAAATTGAGCTATCCAGTCTGGGTCCTTAGGCAAGACCCTTTGAGTTACTGCCTACCTCATACCATGCCCGGCCAAACAAGGTCTGCGTCAGGTGCTGGGGAACCAGAGCACCCTGATGAAAAATGGGCTACTGGAACAAAACGGAGGAAATGGATGAGAGGTGAAAACATGGCTCTGTTGGAATGCTACTACTCAAGTAACCCTAGTCAGAGAGGTTATATGCAAAGAATGCTGGAACAATGGTT
>NC_051447.1:11041715-11159186 GCF_001649575.2 Kryptolebias marmoratus | reverse complement strand
AGAAATGTGCAGTTCTAGGCACAGCCAAGATACTGCGCAGAACCCTCAAGCTCCCAGGCCTCTGGTAGAGGACCCGAGCTCAGAGGATGAAACAAAGACCACCCGCGGAGGGTGAGAAGGGAATTTTTTTTTTTTTTATATATGTGTTTAATTTTTTTAATGGAGGAAATATTAACATTTGTTAGTGTTTTGCTAAGTTTTTCCTTTGCCTTCTCTTTATATTACAGAAAGATTGTCATCTTCAACATCATCCTTCGGATTTTATGTTGCAGTAGTTTATAAATGAATCTTATTTAACATTTTTAGCTCCTCACGTCTCCATAGAACAAAAGATGCATTCAGTAACTATTACATATTTTCATTCAAAAGGCATAATGTCTAAGACTGTTAGGCTTACCTTAGACAAGTGTAGAAAAGACCCCTTTTGTTATTTGGACATGACTTGATTGGCCATCAGATTTATTTGGAATAATCTCATTATGCTATTACCAAATACATCAAACTAAATTTGGTTCAAAGTCTTCAGGAGCCAACAGTGACTCATTAGCTCACGTCTGAGTAAAATTTCTTGTGAAAGCTGTTCATTTGCATTGATAGGCCTTGAACTTCCTCTCACCTTTGGCCATGACAGCTGAAGAATGTAACTCCCATTTACTTCAAATAGAGGTATTGACCCAAGGCGAAAATCCCACTAACTTGGGAAAAAAAAATGTGCTGAGATGTGAAGACCTGATACTAATTTTGTGTTTAAAACAAAAAAGAAAGAAAATGGTGTATTTACTAAGGTTTCCTTTTAAAATGATCTCCTCTCTGATTCTTCTATTAGAACACATGCGTATCATTAGTTGTACTTTTGGCTGTGAACGTGTGTTTATGTGTGCACCTTTTGTGCTCATCAAAGTGTATAATTCAGAGACAAGAGTGGTCAAACCCCAGTGGTCCACTGGGATTTACAAGGTATCATGTTCAGGTTTTGTGATCTGGTATAAGATGCAGCCTGACCTGCTAGGACAGCAACAAAATGAAAAGCAGCTGGGAGACGTCACTCATTGTTTACTGATATTTATGTTTGACTCACAGTGATTACATGAACACTATCAAGCGATGGGAGCTAGTGAGGTGGAAAGTGGGCAAAAAGTATCCAAAAGGAATGAGTTGGTAAAATAAATGATATATGTGAAAGAAATGGTGGAAAAGAGAGTGTGGGGGAGTGATATGTCTGAAAGATGAAGAAACTAGACTTGAAATAATCAGTAAACACACATAACTCACATAGGTTTTCTTTTATTTGTTATTTTCAGACTTTGGAACAACCCAAATCCAGTGGTGGAACAAGGAATTTGTTTGTGATGTTCAGAGGAAGTTCGTCCAATAAAACTTGTTTACAGTGTGCATTGTGGTCTCTGAGTGGAAGAAAGGAGTTTTTGTTCAGAAATAGATATTGGTGTTAGAAATCAGTTTGATTCATTTCCAAAGAAATGTTTGAGGAAGATATCTGACCAGAAAAAACCACGAGTGGTTGTGGGTGGATACCACATATCCAGTTCTTGAAAACAAAATAAAAGATTTATTGCGACTGACACTAAACCTGGTAAAAGGAAGTGGTTCATAAATTAAGTATATGTGCATAAAGTATTATTTATAATAATATAATTACTATAAATTTTTCTTTTGGAGGTAATTTACAGCAATTATCATTTATTCATTTTGATGATGGCAACCAATTAGCTCACGCAAATCTACACGAGCCAAAAAAAAAAGAAAAGTGAAAATGAACAAGACCCCTGTAAACAGGTAATTTATATAACATAATTAAAAAAACTTGCACTTGGTCTATTGACCTATTGTGTTTTGCATTAAGCTTAAAGAGTCGAAATGAAACCAGTTGTCTAAAATAGCTGGCTAAGTGATGCCCAAACAGATTTGATCCTTAAAGAAAGATCAAGAGGCCTGTCAGATGTGGGGAGGGTTTTTTTTTGATCAAACATGTTTCATTTATTCTCAAAGACGTTTAATCAAGTTGGAATTTGACAAGTTTAGAGGTTTGGTCAATGTCTTGAGCTTTTTGTTGCATCCTTGATCAGTTATTGAGAATTTGTTCTGTTGGGTGAAGCCAAGCCTCATGACAGAGATTTAATGATGTGGTTGATTGGTGTACGTTATGAAAATATAAAATGTTTACTAAACAAAGATTTTATGATATGGGTGAACTGAACCTTTTAAACTTAGCCAGCAAACCTATCGTTTCTTGCCTTTATCTCCTCAATCTCACTTTCTCATCAGATCATCAGCACAGAGGTCAAAGGTTCCTATCAGAGCTTTTCTTCCCCGTCTTGTCCAGACCTGAACATTATAGTCTGTGTCACATTCACAGACAGCAGAGGTCTGGGACCCTCTTCCTGATCTGCCCATCAGCTCTCAGAGGAATTCCACTAATGAGCCACTATGGGGAACAGATGCATAGAGGGCAGCTCGAGCAAGAACAATCTGCAACAGTCACTTAATGATCACACTCGCCTATATCATCAAGGCTTTTGGGTTGGGTTGTTTGTGTGTGTTTGAGAGCGATAATATCTGTTTCTGTTTTTGTGAATCCTCATACCATGTGTGTGACTACATCTGTGCTTTAACTAGTTCACTATGTCAGTTGTTATTCTCCATGATGACTCATCTGATTGGTTTATTTTTCTCCTCTTCCAAACGTCACCAGCATTATAATCAGCTTTTTTCAGCTCTTGTCTTTGGTTTGTCGTCTTTTAAAGTCAAAGCACCTGCAGAAGTGAGAACCCATGAGTAGAAAGGTTAATCGCTGTTGATTGGTTTTCTCTTCATATCGGACAGGAAAGATGCCCTCAGCCGATGGTTTGTAATTTCAGGAAAGGCTATGTTGTCCTGAACTCCCTGTCCATCCTTTGAGAGAAGATCAAGTGGTTTATTGTTACAGTACGGAAGTAATATCAGATGGGATGTGTCTAACCGCCAAGAATAATGCCCAGAACATACCTCGAATCACACATGGTCACTGTTCAGACTCTCACATGTGCACTCTGCTCGCCCCTGGGAAACGGGTTCATTCCGGCCCTCTAACGTTTCAGGCCCTTGGCTTCAATCACTGCTGTAAATGTTAGGACATGTTTGTGTTTGTGCAATTGCCCAGTGTATACTCCAATGCCCCATGTTGTTTGTATGAAGTGCGGTTCGAAAGGATTAAAGGGCCAATTCATAAAAACAAGACGAGGCTGCCAAGAACAAATAGGGGAATGGAAGTGGTAGAATCTGTGCCAAGTACTCACAAACTGTAAGGAGCTGTTGGAGAGGTGAAATTCTTGCGTAATTAACGTAGTTTAGCTTTGTTTCTGTTACGGTCAGTTGTCCTTGCAGTAAGCATTTATTTCAAAGACTTATTACCGCACCAATTTCAAATGTGTTGTCTTATTTTAACAGGATCACTGTGTATCAAGGGAATATGGAGGAAGGGAGGAGTTAATAGAAAGATGTATGTTGACACACTGGACGTTCAGTCTGTTTCAATCAGATCTAGTTTTCCTTTCCATTTTTTTTTCTTTATCCATCTTTTCCTGTTTGACCTTCTCTTTTAACTTTTCTTTCTCCCCAGTGCTTTAGCTCTGTCTTATAAACTCCTTTGGGGTTTTTTTCAGACAAGATTCATGTTCCAGACAATGCAAATGTACTTGTTGGTATCTATCAGCTCACAGTTACCTCAGTCCCAGATCTGACCATAGATTGAATATAAAACAGATACCCCATGTGAACTGCATCTGGATGCTGTTTTTTTTCCTCCCCAAGAGATTCTCAGTCACTTTCGGCACAGAATCAGCAGAGGCCCTGTTGTCATGAACATACTGAGATCTCAGCAAAGGAGAACTGATTTGTAGGTTCTGACTGATAAGAATTGTAAAATAAATTGGCATTTTGGCCTTGCTGTCCATCTCAACTTCATTGAAATATGTTTTGCTATGGGCAAATCTTTAGAACGCTCCATTTTTATGACATAATACATCTCTAATAGTTTGAAGTTTTGTTTTTCTTGAGCATTTCCATGGTTCTTTTGTTTCTCCATTAACATCCCAATTCTTGCTTCTAGACACATTTATCATTGTTTCCAGCTAACATTGGGACTCTCTTGGCAGAAATCAATACTAGCTTAAAAAACTGCCTCAAAAATTTGGGCACAAGTCAAAAATGCTGAAAACAGGAATGTTAGATAGAAAACACTCTGGTCCACTGTTACTTTGTGCTGAATAGATTTAAATGTCTCAGGGGATACCAAGAGCACTTAAGAATGAGGAGTCAGGACTGGATAATTAGGAATTCAATTGAACACATTTTGTGACTGTTGTTTAATTTGCACAAACAAGACAAGTACCTCCTGATCAGCCTCCTCTTAAATCCTTAGAATGTAACTTTAGTTGGACCTCAATGACTGACAGATTACAGCCATGCTCTCAAGCTGCCCAGTCAGCACATTTTTATTAAGACTCTGCAAGTGTGTACAGATTTTTAACAGCCCTGTGGTCATATCGACTGGCCTCTTGGTCTCAAGATCTATATTGATTGAGTCATGAATAAGAAGCATGTCTTAGTAAAAAGGAATGTAGTCCAAACCGTGAGTGAGTTTGGGCTTTTGGAGTGGTTGAATCTCCATGAACTTTTGGAAGACTTGCCTGAGGGCTGGAGTTCACTGACTTTAGAACTATAATCTCCATTCCAAGAACTTGTTTGGGTTCAGCTCCTGGACTGAATGATTGAAGATCCACTGCGAGGAAATGAAGGAATCCGTTGCGAGGGATTGGGTTATCTAAGTAGAAAATTACACTATTGATTTTCATTAAAGAGCCTGGCTGCATGTAAGTGTGGAAATAATTAGAAGGATTTCTTGTCGGTCAGATTGTGTGGACTTTGCTCTTTCAGCACTGTCTTTCTTTCTTCATATAATCATTGTCTGTCTGTTTCTTTGTTACTTATTATTCTAAGGAATAAAGGATCCAAAAAGTCCTAAACATAACTCATGACCCGTAATGTAGAGTAGGAGCTTAATTCATGTTTAGATACTAAATTTTGATGAAGGTTGCCAAGAAAAGATCACTTCCATGAAAAGATTTGCCTAAACTTATGTATCCTACTTTTCATTTAAGAAACCTTTCAAGTGCTTCTGAGTTCAGCTCACACAGGTGTATAAAGTTGCCTATCTAAAAGGGGAAAAAAGGAGACAAGGAATTTCAAAAATTGCTTTGTAAAACTCTCCTGTCATTATCAGACTCCCTCCTCAGGTTTCTAATCTTCAAAGGCTTGACCTGGATTCCTTTTGTGTTTTTTAGAGAATATTTAGCGTCTGCAAATGTTCCCACCTCTGTGTCCGGTTTCATGTTTCCATTCAATATGAAACCTCCCTCGTAGCTGAGCGTTGGGATAGTGCTCAAGCAAGGTTACCCAGTCTGAAGCCAGATCAAATCTCACCAAGTTTTAGAAAGCACACATGACAGATTTGAAATATCTTCATTGTACAGTTTGACAGATTATTATCAAAGCCGTGTTTCTAACATAGGAATGAATACAATGTGTCCTCTGTGTTTTCTGTCTGCGTGGAGAGTTTTCCTTTTAGGCTAATATCAGTTTCACATCACGTTCAGTTTGGACAGTTTTGGAGCGACGGTTGCAGCTGAAGGTTATGAAGAGTTCTGTAGCTGAAAAGAAAAAAAAAATCAGCAGCCAAGATGTCTCCCTGGATAAAACGTTTGAAGTAGATTGATGAAGGTGTTTTGTATTTTGGCACTAACCTCTGCAACCTTTGAAAAATGTTTGCTTACATGACGTCAAATGGCAGTAATTGAACTTGAGTCAAAATGATAGATGTCTTTAGAAGAGTGATGAAACAACACCTTTTGACCTTTTGGATTATTGAGGCCAATATGTGGTTTACTATTGAAGTAGGATGTAAGTCTAAATGTCAGGTTCTCTAAGCCACGATCCATGCATCTTTTGCTACACAAGAGCTGCCCTCTTCAAACCTGTTGACCTCAGCACTAATGCAGGTAACACCAGGATAATTTTGGTATTGAGACAGCTTGGGATGTAGGTACTGAGAGGAGAGCCAGGCAAACAGAAAAGTGCTTGGCTAGGGCATGGGAATCAATGGCTTGGTGGACAGAAGGCCAATGCAATCAGGGAGCCGATTGAGGCAAACTCGAACCCTGCTGAGCCAGCACCAATGCAGAGGGAGAGAGTCATTTGGAGCTGGGTGCCTTCTACTTGTCCTCTGCACTGCAAATATGATCCTGCAAGCACAACAAAGCTACAAGCAGTTCTACAAGCATTACAGCTTGTCCCATAATTAATCTCGGTCAAGCACACACATTCTTACACTCAAACCATGGCCTTTCTGGATTTATTAATAAGAGCCCCTAAGGCAGAGATGGATGACTTCCATTTTGATTTCAGTGCAATTTTAATTCTAAGGAAAATGGCTGCTGCAGGAGAAGAAGTGTGTTTTTTATAGATAGCAGGATGTGTGCAAAAACTGTCCATGAAGGGCAAGAACACTGCAGTGTTTGCAGGTTGAGGTCACTCACACTTTTGTGCGAAGTTGAATCTTCCCTGTTCTGTGTTTGCATGTGTGGCTGCATTCTGCAGGGGCTTGTAAAGAGAGGTGACATTACTCCACTGGATTTCCAAGATCACATCTAAACATCACCGCATGGATGCTCCACAGCTGTTAATTCCCTGCCTCAATGTAAAACCAGCGTCTGCACCACATGGAAAGTCTCGAAAAGGCACCTGATGGAGAGATTCGTTTCACATACGGCCACAAACTGACACTTTGATTTTGTTTCTGCAGAGCTTTCACTTAAGGGTGGTCCAGTCAAAAGAAGTGAGGTCATTACTTTCATTCATGTCCAATGAAAGCATGGATTGTGTGGTTATTGTAGACCACAGACAGTAGTAGTTACTATAAAAACCAGCCAAAGACTCAACAAGTTTTGCTGCAGAACAAGCAAAATGGCTAATTTGGGCTCCCATGGTTGGAACAATACAACACTGTTTTCTTTGTGAGATGTCTACAGGCTTCCTGACCTGCCGGCATGCTGATTCTTTGTTAAATCTTTGCTAAGGTCTCTGTCATTTGGCTTCATTGTACATGCAGTCTGTTTGCCCCCCCCCCATTAAAAACAAAAAACTATAATAGTATGTGACCTTAAAAATTTGCATGCAGAAGGAAAATTATATAGTTGCTCGTGTTTTGGCTCGGAGCTTAATCCGAGGAAGGAAAATCCATTGTTGTTTTGACATTTTCCCCAGAAATTAGAATTTATGAGCACAAAAACAGATGACCTACAGTGATACCAAGAGTCAGACTCTAATTTTACCCTCAGTGACATTTTTCTGCACACTTGACACTTTGGCACAAAGAAATCAGATGTTGCCAGAAGTAAGTAGCCAGACAATTTTTAGTATTACTTTGTGACCTAAAAGGATGTTATGAAAATATTTAAAGTTGGTTGCCATAGTTGCAGTTTTGTGAGGTTAAATTGGGATTTTCACTATTGAATGTTTGTTGTAGTTGTCTTTAGCCATTTTTAGGGGTTTTACAATGAAACCTTATAGAAAATAAATTTGGAAATAGTTATATGTTAGGGGATTTCTGCATACAATAGAAATTTAGGAAACTCATAAGTTTTGTTTCATATGGTGTTTCAGATTTACCTGTCATTGAATGCATCACATTATTTGGTACAAAGTATGTCCACATCTTCTTTTTCAGTTAATGACTATGCCTTTATATTTTTAATTATTGCACTAAATTTTTCTTACTTGTTGCCATATATTAAACAGGAATAAAGTCTCTGTCATTACTGAACCAGGGCCATAAATGATGGAATCTAAACCTCCATCATTAAACCCCTTAGGCTTCTGTTAAAGCTCTAACAGTGTCTCACTTTAAAGGCATTAAATGTTTGTGCTTTTATTGTGTAGTTAGATTTTAAATCAATATATAGCGGTGGTAGCTATTATACCGCAAAGCTGTTTGCCAACTACCCCCTAAAGTTACAAGAAAGAATGAAAATGTTCAAGTTTTGTTTCTCTTTCAGGTCTTCTACTTTTGACCAAACAGCACACAGCCTCCTGATGGTTGTTATGCTGAATCCTTGGCCTATCTACTGATTATGAGTAATCTAATCGCATATGTCGGCATGCACTTAGCAGCTGCAGCTAAGTTATCTGACACTCGTCATAGAAAGGAGAGAAGCTGCTGCTTCTTCAAAACTACGTCAAATCCAGGTTAACCTGGTCACACCTAATATATTTAAATCATGCTTGAAAATGCATATTCAGAGTGAATTTTGTAGGTCTTTGTAATACTAATAAAGCATTTCAACTGAATAGTATTTGTGTGTGTGTGTGTGTGAGAGAGAGAGAGAGTGTGTGAGCATGTGTGTGTGTTTGTAAGTGTAGTAGCCCAACTGGGCAGTAGGAAAGCACGTTGTGATAACTCCACTTAGGTCAAACTCTCTCCAGGGACTGGAAGTGGAAAGTGAATGCTGCCAGTTTGGACATCAGGCTATGACAACTGCCCTCAGCAGCATCTCATCTGACAAACTTATTAGCACTGACGCCAACACACAAGCGCAGAAACAGTGGACAGACACAGATTGGTTTCATGTCAGGGTACAGTGAAGTACAGTACGGGGAATTCATGCTATGAAACAAAATATGTCATCATTTGTTAGTAACACACACACACAAGGCAACAAGTAAAAATACCCCAGTAGTCAGTAAAGGGCACATTTCATTCGGTGCCCACTTAAACACGCCACAAATCAAGGACAAAAAAGGGAGACATTTGTGTTTCATTTCCGTTAATGTACAATTCCCAACAGCCTCTTCTTAAGAAGGAGGAAATAAAACCATAAAACCTCTGTGATTAGCTAAAATATAATCGTTCTAAACTGATTTATGACATCAGAAATGGCTGCTCTTGGTTGAAGACACGTAAAGGATTAGTCGGATAATTTTTTAAGTGATGTTCAGTAGTTAGTACCTCTTGAGCTATGTTCGATTACTGAACTTGGCTCTTTCAAATCGAAGCTTAAGACTTTTTTATTTCAACAGGCTTTTACCACTTAAATGCGGGGACATTTCCAGTCTTTAGTCTTATTTTGTTTTTGTTTTTCCTGTTTTTACTTTGTTGTCATGGGTATTATTCTCATTGTGAAACACTTTGGCCATCAGTGCTCTGGTAGTATAAAGTGCTATAGAAATGAAAAAAAAAAAAAAAAAATGAAATTAAATTATGAGCCATGACATCAGTCACAGAACAGAGTATGAAGAAAAGTCTTCCTAGGATAATAGCTAGCCAAGCCAGGGTCCCTTTTATATTGTTTTTTAAGGCTAATGAAACATTTCTTTCTCAGAAATATTATACATGTTAACATTACAGTGTTTGTTGCTGTTTTCTTTGCTGAATGTCAAGGCATGGAAATAACTCATCACTCCAATTCAATTATTTATTGCACACGTGAGGGGTAAAAAAGAAACGACAAAGAAATGTGGATCTTTTAAAAATGAGGAACTCTTTTAAAATTAGAAAGATTTTTGTTGTGCCTAACCTTCTTTTCAGTACCTGCAAAATATTTTAGAAATTGCATTTCTTATTACTTTCCATATTTGACTTAAATCTTATGATGCACCTTCAAACTTGTGTGTTAAACCTTTGCTACTGGGTGTCAGATTAATGTACTGAGTTTTCTGTCGTTCATATTTTGTTTCTTTCACATCGAGCTTCAGGTTACGTTCCAGCGGCGTCGAGTCAGTCGCTCACGTGCAGCTCCAGACTGCGTGATCACAGGTTCTTGATTCACTGCCTCACTTTTAATCATCTCTTTTGGCTCTGATTTGTGCGGCCGATGTTGTCGCTCGGGCACCCAGGTGTTTCTCATCAGCTCCATAAGGAGGAGTTTACTACTCATCTAAACCTTTCCATACGTGGAGGTGCCCTTTTTCCCTCTGCTCAAGTTTCAACTTACTGGCAGTGATGGAACTCGAACAGAAAGCTGTGATTTTTTGGAGAATGAGATTGTGAGGGCTTCACAAAGAAATCCAAGAAACTCTGATCTATTGTCAGTTGTTGAAATATGCCAGAAATGATCTTTCTTGGTTGTCTGTAGTTTCAGACTACAATTTACACAACTGCCTGAATTTCTTGAAAAAAAAATCACTGTTCATGAAAAAAAATGGTTTTGAGCAGTCTCTAAAATGATAAAAATGTTTCTCATTAATGCTATGTTTTGGAACTATTATATTTTCTTGAATTTTAAGTGATTCTGATTTTTGACCATGGCAGATTTTCAAATGGACATCACATTAGAATATTGTTTTTCATATTAATCGCCATCTTTATTTGTACAAAAGTAAATTCATGCATTTTTTTGTGTAAAACAAAAAGGCCAATTTGAGATTGTACACATAAATACATTAATATCAACACATACAGTTCTAAAAGAGGGCTCAAGTTAAAGATTGACAAAGAACTCCACCTTTTTTAAAAAAAAATGTTCTGAACAATTTTCACTTATTTTTGTCAAATTAGTTGAGATTTTTAAAGTTTATAGGTTTTATTCTTTCATTTTTTGTTAGAATCGTTAATTTTTGTTTTGACAATGAAAGACAGTTTTGCATACCTTACTGCCTCTTTTATTTTGCAGAAGTCTTTGATTTGCTTCCCTGCCACCTGGTTCTAATTATTAATCAGCACACCTGTTCTTCATTTTGTGATATTGTCCTTGTATATAAACCTCGTAGTTTCATGTGTTCATTGTCAGATTCTTTGTTTACCTCCGTTAGTCCTTGTGATGGTCACACATTGAGTATCAGTTGAAGCTGTTAGAGAAAGTACTTTTGGACCATGGGGGTCCAGTTCAGTCCTTAAAACCCATTGAGGTAGTTCAAAGTGATGGGAATTCTGGCTCTTCCCAGCTCACTTAAATAAGTCTGCTCCCAAACGACTGCTCATTTAATTTAATTGGTGTGGCATTCTTGAATGAAATGGCTCATGTAGGTGAGCCATGAGACCCGGCTCTTGTCTGCAAGCATTTTTCCCTCCTCCCTTAATCAACACAGTGCTTGACATCGGTCAAAACTGTGTTGATGCCATGCTACATGCAACCAATCAGAGGAAGTACAATACATTTAGGTTGTAAAAGGGATGTGTAGACTCCCAACGGACTGTACTACTGACTGCACAGTAAGTGGCTGTTCGTAGTCTTTAAAACTGCAGTTATTGGGTCTTTTTCTAAGTCCTGCAACAGAGCAGGCTCTTTCACAGTTCAAAAACGTGGGTAGCATACAGTAGATTGAGCTGTCATATGAGTCTTGGCTCCTATAACTTCTTTTTTTTTAGAATGTTTTTAGTTCTCTTCCAGATTGTTTTAAAAATTAAACCAAAGATGTGAAACACAGCTTTAACGTCCGACTGATATGAGTTTTTCTTTGGCTGATGCTGTTGCCAATCTTTAGAAATCAGGGCAGATGATGGTTGATATACAACACTAATTTCTTAAAGATTTGGTCAATATATATTTATCATTTAACAAAACATACCAATCTTTGCTTAAATAACACACAGAAGAGCATTCTTACTTTAAGAAAACGTAAATTGGTATCTGGTGGTAGCAGCTGCTGCATTATCTTACTTTTCATACTTTGTAAGTATGTATAGGCATGGCTGATTACAGATTTTAAAAATATACATAGGTATTTTTAGAGTGGCCAATATTTTCTGATTAATCAGTTTATCTTTACATCTGATGGTAGTGAGAATGTCATAAGTGATGTGACCATACTGTCTGTTATTTAGCCAACTGTTCTGCAATCCCTGCATTCTCCTGGCAATGGAAAAGTAAACATCTTTTAGAATTGTTTGGTCTGAACGTGTTTGAATCCAGAACCACCTCTCCTTCCTGTCTACATTTGGGTCCTTCTTACAATCACGGCAAAATGTGACAGAGGTTAAATTATTCTGACATGTGTTCTAATGTTCAGCTGACACCTGTCAGTAAAACACCACTCAGTGTTGTCCAAGAGGTCACTCAAACTTTAAAGGGACCACTGGCCAGTACTTAAAGCTAACACAAAGCCAAGCTGAATTCACACCTCCCTGTTTAACTTACCTTGCCCCCAATTTAAAGATTTAAAGAAAACAGGCCTGTCTTTTTCATTGGTGCACCTGGAACAATTTTATATGGCTCAGCTGGAAATATTCAAAGTGCGGGGAAAAGAGACATTTATGGACTAGTGATGGAATGAGTCTCTGAGCTAATATTGTCCAGAGCCTTGCCAGAGAACTTTTTTCTTTTATTACTTCCTCAGAAATTATTCTTTTGTGGCCCAACCTGGTTGTTAAACTAACAGGGAGCAGTTCTGACTAATCTCAGCATTGCTTAGTTGCTCTGGGACAGTTTTCTTTTTTTAGGATTGTCAATTATGTAAGTCAACCGCCTCATGCAGGTCATTCCAGGGCGAGACTTTGTGCCCATCTTTTGTTACCTTGATGTAAATCCAAGATGTCAGATTTTAATTTTCCCTTCTTCATTCTGGCCTGTTTCTCCTGAGTCATGAGAGCCTTTGTATAGATATTCTCTTAGGAATTTTGCCCTTATCCTGTTCTTGAATCACATCACAGCCTTGGGCAGTCTAGCCTTTTTCAGTGTTTTTTAAATTCTACCAAATCTACTTTTTTTTGCAAACCACAAATATATATATATATATATAAACACTGGCCTAGCTTTGGCATTTCTGGTAGTCTTGAATCAAATACTACATTTGCTCACACACATACCCTCATGCATACATCTGGTTTCAGTTTCAAATGCCTCTCCTTATATATTTTCCACATTTATCCATACACACACAATAGTCTTTTTATCCCCTCTAAATTTGGCCTTGCTTCACCACAGCCACCAAATAAGCCATCGAGTCGGAACATGTCATCAGCGTATTTAAGTCATTTAGTGTGAAGAACCGAATGTGTCATTGCATTTCACAGTGTTCGCAATTTACTCATATGGAGAAGTTAAAGTGTTTCAGCTGGTCTTTATGAGAGGTAGAGAGGGGAGTGGAAGGCAGCATTTTCAGTGGCCATCACATTTCACAAAAGGCAATTATCATCAATCATGTTGAATTCTCTGTCAAGGTGGCCTGGAGTTGATTCCTGTACTGGGGGGGCATTCTGACAATGACATTGGATCCTCTGTTGGCCACAAGCAAGAATGTAAAAGATGAAAGATTCTATTGGGTCTAATGGAGGCCATAGTCTGCAATGTAATGCATGGCCATTGACTGTCATTATGTCCTTGAAAAGCCAATAAACTGCTGTAGGACACAGACCATTATATGTTATTAGAACTCAGCTCAAAGCCTTCTTCTAAACACATTAAATTATACTGCGTCCCTTTTAGAAACAAGAATAAACTCTGAAAATGAAAAGGTGCCTTTTTTTTTTAATAAAATAAGGCCGTAAGGTATATGTACAGCGTCATGGAAACAGACACATTTAGGTTGTTAGTTTTACGAGAAACACACACAGTCATTGTTAGCACATCTACAGCCACTTCTCTTTCCCAGACCATCTCTTTCTT
Source organism: Kryptolebias marmoratus (assembly GCF_001649575.2). NCBI lineage: Eukaryota > Metazoa > Chordata > Actinopteri > Cyprinodontiformes > Rivulidae > Kryptolebias > Kryptolebias marmoratus. Next base: position 11,145,534 of record NC_051447.1, on the reverse strand, counting down.
ATCAGTGCTCTCTGTCCAACACTTGGCCTTACCACTGTATTGTAGACAAGTGACCGTCCCATTATAACAATTACCTGATTTTAAGCATCTTTGCTGTGTGTACAATCTCTGACAGTAATTGACAGAGTCTACTTCTGATTTTCTTGCCTACGGCACAGAGCATTCCAGTGCAGCACAGAGGTGTTGCCTAATTAGTCCGTTGACCTTCTGGGTCAAAGGTTACCTGTGCACCATACCCCAGGGGAACCCTGTGATATTTTAAGGAGTTTTGACTGTGGACACTTAAAACAGAGAAATATGCCCAAGGCTTCATGGTCTGTCATGAGTGCATTACTTGGTCCATATAATGACAGCTGATGGGTGCTGGTATGAAGCAATTCTGCTTTTTGACCCCTGATGCTTTGCCTCCCCTAAACCTCTCAGGTGGAAAAAAGAGATGTACTTGACTATGCAGTGGTGTTTCTAGATTTGTTTTACTTTTCAAAACTGCAACCTGTCAGAAAAGAGTATTAAAATTAGGTGTAATTTTGTTTTTTATTATCAGTCACAATTTTTGTTCTTACTTTCTTTGGGAATCTCAAAAAAGCGTGAAGATGTTTATTGTTGAACTTGAAGTCATTGGGTTCATAGAAACACTTCACTTCTAAAGACCTCAGCAGAGACAGTGATTGAGTGAGAGAGAAGACAGGTGTGACATAAAGAAGAAAGCGCCTCAACCCTCAGATATGGTAACCCCATTTACAAGTCCTGGTCTCTTTATTATTGATCTCAGCCTGTATATCTTCCTACTCTTTGACAGGTGATACCTGACATGCATAAATCCATAAGAATCCCAGTGATCTCCCACTGTATCTTTACTACACACCACCCATGTGGAATATATACTGAGGTTCTTTGAGCAGGCACTCTCACTCACACCATTGCCCTGAGGGGCTTTTCAACAAAGCGCAGATGACCTGACACACTGTTAAACTCAACAAGTTTCCAGATTGCTGTGTGAAAGTGTAAACTGAGATTTACCCAAGCCTGTCCAGATGCGTTAATTTTTCTGCTGCAATTCGAATAATTCTTTTTTTGTGTCCATGTTTAACCTTTTGCTCACTTGAGTGTTAAATTCTATGAAGTACAATGCAAAAACCTGCAAAAAGTGGTTAAACTAACTTTTTATATGGACAGCGGAAAAGTTACACCCCTTTAAAATCAGGGCTGTGTTCAGATTAGATGCTGCCCAGCTTTGGTCACATGGCATTGCTGTTTGGAATTAAAAGAGATAATGTAACATTTTAGTATCCGACCTTAATCAGCCATGATTGAGTCTGAGAGTAATGTTTTAGGTAGGCATGGGGATTTGCTTAACCAAAAAAAGTATTTATTTATTTATTGCTTTTGCTTAGCCTTTGCATCCTCAATAGATGTTCTTGTCTTGTTGCTACAGCCACAGCCTGGTTGTGAAAACTACAGTGCAGTCCATTGTTTATTTTATTTTATTATTTTATTTTTTCTTGTGTATTCAGCCATTGTCCTTTCAGATAATTAATTCTCTTAAATGAAAGGGAAAAAAAATAAATGCGAACGCAAAAGCAGCTTGAGTAAAAGGTTCTCCTGGTAATTAATTACAATTTTCATCATTACCACCTTTATACATATTAAATTAAATGTAAAAACACATTTTCCTGAGAGCACAGAGCTAAAGTAGTAGTGAATTGGAGCAGATTTATTGAACTTTGAAACAAAATATTAAATAAGCAGTTTTTCCCCCTGCTCTGTACGGTAACCCTGAGGTTTGCCTCCCACTGTTTGTTCCCCATGTTTTAAGCAGCGGTGTTATTGCACAGAGAGCACGGCCAGCAGGGGCTTTACAGAGTGTGTAAAGCATTGGGGGCCACACAGACAGTAATAATTCTGCTCCCTCCTGACTGATGGGTTTACTTTATTACAACGGCCAGAGAGTGTTGGTGTCCCCCCCGAGGGACACATACCTATCTACATGATGGATTAAGTTTTTTATCACAACAGAACCCCTTGCTTGCTTTGGGGTAAAGCTTTTCCACTTTTACTGAGAACTACTTTTAAACAGGATTGTTTAGCCAAATAACAATTAAAGTGCAAGCAGAAAGTCAGGAGTTCAGGCTGATAAGAGACTGTAGATCTGAGCGAGACTGGTGTTGCCAAGTTGTTTCCTCAAGTGAATGAGCTCCTCTGTGCACAGAGGCCAAGCAGTTAGGAAGTTTGGAAAGTGTGAAGCAAGTTGGAGGTGCTAAGTTGTCAACCAGCCATCAGGCAGCAGGGTGGATGTAATGAGCTCAATGTGTGTGTGCTTTGTAGAGAGCACAAGACAAAAGTGGTGTTTCTGATGGTGTCTGCCTTCTCAAATGTCTTTTTCTTGTGTTCACTGGTTATTTCTTTCCCTCTTTACGCTTTTCCTATTTTACACAGAAGCTTACAGAAATCATTCAGACAACCTTTCTAATGGGCAGAGAACAACACAGCTTACCAAACAGCAGATTTATCAAGCACTGCTACTTAACTCGGCCTTTGTTTGCACTCTAATCTACGGAGACACAAGATCAATGAACATTTTTAAAAGGCATGCTGAGCTTCCTTTGCTGCTTCTTAACCTGCTGCAGAGTAGATAAATAAAAGAACAGCAATCTTTCTGTAGAGGTGGCTTTTTGTTGTGATTGTTCTGAGGTCCTTGAATGGAGGTCATCATTGTTGCCCGAGAGCAGCTTGGCTATCGACTCCAGAGACTGTTTGAAAACGTGTCTTATTGATTCATATTCAGTTATTCCATATATAAAGGTCCGGCATTGATGGATGGTGCTGCTTGCTTATAAAAAGATAAAGAAAGAAGTCGGTCTACCTGATGGATGTTTGGTTTGGGTAACATGTTGGTATTGATAGGCAGCAGTGAAGGAATTCTCTGCCAAAACATTTGTTTCTATTGATTGGTCGATGCAAATAAACCCAGCGCAAGGGTCAAAGTGGGCCCCCGGGGGTTCGTGGATGTGTCAATGTAATGTCATCCAAGGTTGGATGCAGTCATTCAGCAACATGAGTTTGGGAAAGGCTGGGGGTAAAAGGGGTATCTGATATCTCCAAAGTTCTGCTTTTTTTGTTTTGTCTTTTTGAACAAAAATACATGTCTGTTATTTGCTTCCTATTACTTTGCCTTTATGAGAACAAAACCAATTTCCTAAAACATTTCTACTACACAACATATCATACTCTGCAGTGTGGTAACAGACTGACTGATTGCAGGGCCATCAGGTCTGCAGCATGTAGCCATACCAAGATAAATCTTTGGAGATGTTTTTATTCATATTGTGATTTGCAGGCTACATCAGGTGTCATCTGAACTAAATGGATAATGCTGTTCTTCAAGATTATAAACTGTCAGTATATCCAGAATCCTCACAATTTTTGCCTATGTGGGCACAACACTCCCAAACAGCTTGAGCTGAAAATGATAGATGCTGTCAGAGAGGAATAAATATATATCCGTGAAGACCAAAGAGAAATTTTCCATTAAGTGTTTTCAAAGGGCCGCCAATTGTCTTTGACTTCTGCAGACACCATGGGTTATTGATTTATGAGCCCTTCAAGATAAACTGAGCTCACACTGGGAAGGTATACACTTTTCCTTTTGCAAAATAAATAGTCACATATTTAGGTCAGAACCATTTATTACTGCAGCGCATGCAAAAACAAAAAGTTTCAAACTAAACCTGTCAAAATACAGTATGATACACACCAAGCAGCCATAACACCATAACCCCATTCTTAATACTGAGCAGATATTCCTTTTCCACCAAAGTGTTCCAAATTTGTCAAGACATGGAGTTTTCTGGACATCTGAATGACTGTTGTGGTGTCTGGCACCAAGTTGTCAAAAACAGTGTGTCGAAGTTGTACCAAGCTATACTGCTGCAGCCAATAGGAAAATTCAACTGCCTAAGAACCGTTTGAGTGAAGGAGGGCAGTAGTGAGACGGTTTTAGGCAAAATAGTGCAGAACACATAAAACTGTCAAAATTTGCATGGAAACGATACAGAATCCTAAATAGCCTGTTTAGACAGTTTATCAGCAAAAAAAAGTTGATTTGGGGATTAGTTGCACTTTAAGTGGGGCCCAAGTGAGATCCATCTAAATGTCAGAACCCAAGATTTTCCAGCAGCACTTATCCTACAGTATTGCACCCGATGGATTGGCTTGTAGTGCAACCAGTGAAGTGTCTTCCACCAGGCATAAGTTACACACATGGACCTGGCATTCCACACAACATCAAAGAAAACAATACTTATTAGACCAGGCCACCTTCATCAGTATTGTGTGGTTGATTTCTCACACTTGCTAGTTTTGGGCTCCTTTAGTGAAGGATCAGTTTTCTTTTTAACTGAAGTGCTTTGTGTGCTCTGCCTCAAATGTACCTAATTTTCAACAATTTAAGTTATAACCAGCACGTGTTTATGTGCCCTAGTTGTCTATTAGCTTGTTGCTGGTTTCATGGTTTCAAACCTTGAACTACTTTTGGTTGGATAAGACCACTGCAGATCTGGAACATCTTCATGAAGCCCATTTATTCAGCATCCAGCACATTGATTTCAAGATCAAACTTACTGCCTAATAAATCTCATCCATAGATATCAATATGTGATTCAAAAACATTTATCACTTATAATCATTTATTATGCCAGAGCTGATTAGTATATAGCATTCAAGACTGTTAAAGACAAATATCTTAGTTTTGGTGACAAATGTGTTTTTTATGCCTTAAAAAATGCTGAAGTATTTTGAAAAGTGTGAATAATTTGAGGTGTTCACAGAAACACTGTTCAAGTCTGTAAGCAAATGCCAAGCAGGTACCAAAACAAAAGCCACATGATGCCTTTAATATTCTGTGTGAAATATACTTTCTTAAACATTGTCCGATGAAAAGGTGACAAATTTCCCACTCCCACGTTAATGTGTTTGGGAGGCTGTGAAAAGAACACAACACTCAGAGATATAACTGAGTCCACATGTGTAGGACTACCAACGCACATAGATTAAACGTTCTGAATAAATACAACTAAACTCTGACATTCCCAGTAAGATTTATAGTGTTTCTCCATGTTTTAACCGATTCAGCTTCAGCTGACAGAAGGCATCAACAACACCTCAAGCTTGACCTGCTGCTCTCCACCATCTTTGTTTCTGCTTTGTTTTTAAAGCATCCCCCACATTATGGTTTTTCTCTGTTTGTTAGCACCATTTATGTGGTTACTTAACCTTCTACCCAACCACTCATACTCTCCACAGTAATTAAAACGTTATCAGATAAAAAAAGAAAAAAGGTATTGACAGAGAAGTTGCATTTCAAAACAATTTGGCGCAGAAAGTCCCAAATATAAATAAATATCAATTTTAAAATTAAAGTACAACTGGCTCTACTTTTGTATATTAAATTTACAATTATTGGGCCAATCCTGCACCATAAAGAGTTTCCAAATGCAAATGTTTTTCTAATCAGTTACAGAATCTTTGTGTTTCTGCAGAATTTCCTCTTATTTTGTCTAATCTCTTTGACAACCATTAGGGAAAGAATAAGTGCCACATCCAATTATCACTATCTCATTGTTAAAATCTAAAGGTGGTGTAGAATTTCCCTCGGTTTTTAAGAGTAATTGCTAACAGAGTAATCTGTACTGCTAATGTTATGGTTGTTGTGTTAGTTTTGTCACTATAAAGCAGTTAATCTTATCTGGAGAATCCTCTGGACGATGCAGCTCTGTTAAATATTGATATCTGATCCCGGTGATCTCACTACTCGTGCTGTTGCTGCCCGATAACAAATCTTAATACTCTTTCCAATGAGCGCAGTTCCTGTTTGGACAGTGTGCACAACGCGTCCGGGTGGTTTAAATAATATTGTGACAGTCTGTTTTTGGTAAAATACCCTGGCTGGCCTCACACAGAGGACTCGCTCTTGCTCTGCTACAAATCACTTCAGTCTCAAATCCCTCTGAGCCACGATTTTACTGTGGGAGTATCTGATCAACCTGAACTGCGGCATATTTTACTGCACATGGTTGCCACAGTGAGTTAACCTGGCAGCTGGGCTTCGGTTGTTGCTTTCGCACTTCGTTTTGTTTTGAAAAGAGAAATAAGAACAAGGTGCGGTGCAGCATGACCAACCGTCCTCGCACCTGAACTTGCTGCAGAGACAAGAGCAAGGGAGGGAGAGGGGAAGCGCAGAGGTGGATCAGATGTCTTCATGGCTGTCCAACGGTAAATTAAAACGAGGAGCAATTTCCTGAGGCCCAATTAGCAGAAAATTGGTCCTGTCTGTTGCAGTGAGTCCCTCGGGAGGAGTGAGAGGCGGAGAGGCTCTATGCTCAGAGAAATGGGAAAGATGCACTTCTTCGATTGCTGCATAAACCTGACAAAAGTATAGGACCATAAATAGTGTTAATTTGGCAGAAAAATAGGGTGTGGTGATGATGAAATATGCAACACTGAAAAGGCTTTAACAGTTATAACATGGCAGAAAGTTCTGGATAAGTCTAATGATTAAGAAGATAAGAGCAGCACATAAAAGTCTAAAGATTTGAAACTACTGAGTGTGAAAAGCAGAACAGAATACCAGCACTCAGTGATTCCAGGGATCCCCATTATTGTTGCTAAAGATACAAGGGTAGATCAGCTGTAGACCAATTATTAGAGTCATAATAATAAAGATAACTTAAATGTGTCAAAGCAGTAAGAAGCAGCATGAATGATCTTGTTTTCTGGTAGAATCAAAGGCAGTAGTTAATTTAAACGACTTTGAACTTTGGGTCTTGTAGGTCAAGCTCAAAAATCAATTTTTTTGCACAACACTATAAAACCAATAATACAGTGCAACTCACAATATAGAGTATTCCTATTACACCATCTAAACCTTACAATAATTCCCATCTGATAAACTGGAAGCGCATGAGCTGTGTTATTGACTAAAGTGGTATTTAAGCTGTTCATTCACAAGTTGGGTTAGAAAGTTGTCTTCTTACTGTAATTTAAGACCACACAACACCCAAATGTTTGAGCTTTTGTGCTCCTAAAATTAATAAGTAAAAGTATAGATTCTTTTACCAAAGGGTTCAGCTCAGTTTTCAGAAGCTTTCTTTCAGCCCTGCATTTCTTTTAGTTAGTTTTAATGAGTCATCATAGCTGACTCAGAAAGTGGGGTTCTGTGTCTTGTACTGTATTTAGTTTTCTGTGCACAACAAAAGCTTTGGTGTTTGAGGGAGCATGGTAATGCAATGGAAATATCTTAAAATTGAAAAGCATTTACCTAATGCAGCATCATAAGAGTCCCAATATAGAAGCTTATCTGTGCATTTTCTTACACAGTAATTGTACAGAAGATGTAATTTTGAGGATTTTATTTAAAATTCTGAGAGAAACTTAAAGCTAAAGAAATGGTAAAAGTACTTGTTGACTCATATTAGCATTTTTATAAAATACACCTGGCCTAGAGATTTGTATGTTGCGAACAGGAACAGAATGCTGGAAATTGGCAAGATTGGTGTAATCACAGCCACAAAAATACAGTTTTTTTTTCCTTTTACTTGCAAAAAAAACATGTTTTTTTCCAGTCCATTGTGTTCATGCATGTTTTCACTCAAATCACAGAACAACCACATACCTAATCAGGAAAGCTGTTCTTAAATTTAACCATAATGGCAAATTGATGCCAAAAGTGCAAAAGTGATGATTGTAGAGGTTTTGGATGAGGTCCAGTGCCTTCAGATGTAATGTTACCCTGAATGTGCTCTATACCCTATCAATCCAATTTTGTTTTGCCCTCGGGTTCTTTGTCTGTCGATGACAGTGATGATGGACTTTGGTGACACGGGACTCAAGTGGGGGGGGATAACTGGGTCAATGTCAGGGCTGGTTCGGGATCGACCCGTCTCAAATGCCTGTCACTCAGTGTTAATGAAAATTCGATCAGTCCTGATGCAGAATTCAGTCTCTACAGCAGAGACTAAAGTCATTGTGTGCCTCAGGCCTCTGATGTAGGTGTTGTTGTTCAGGTAATCAAGTAAATTTTTATCTTGGCTTGTCTTTTAGGGTTTGATCCAAGGATATCTAACTGTCAAGAATTATTTATGATGAAAAATCCAATATTTGTGAAATTTAAAGGCAGCCTCAGTGTTGAAGACCTAAATTGTACACTTGATTTATTCACCCTTTCCATTTAGTTTAAATAGGGCATGTCCTGTCCTTATTGAATTTTAGCTTCACTAAGGTCTCTGAATGGAATATTTTCCTAGAATCAAATTTAATTTGCTGATCCTACAAGTAGTGTCATTGGGATATGAATAGAGTCTACTTCGCAACTTAAACTTGACTCAGAATTGTAAGAAAATGCACAAACTTTCAGTTGCAGTCTCACTGAATTCTCAGTGTTTGGAGGTGTGTTCAAGTGATCAGCGAGTCATCAGCCACATTTTGTACAGCCAATTTATGAAAATTGCAGCTTGTAAAACTGTATTCTAGGCTGTGCACATTATTTCTTTGCCCACATCACACTAACCTTGGCTTGCTTTGTATTCACCTCAGCAGCCACCTCCATGTTGGATTTAATTTCCTGGTGTACACTTTTTGAAATGAGGATAGGCAGATTTGAACCAGTTTATTTGTATAATAATTTTTTTTATCAATGGCATGGTTTTTAGACCTGGGCATGTTTTCTGTCAGAGGACAGTTCCCATGTAGGTGTAAAATACAACTCAAGCACTATTGTGAAGTGTTCGAGATACCCCAGATAATTGTTGGTATGGAGTAGGGTTTAGAAACAAACCAGCAAATAAACAAAGGTAAATTCTTATGAACACTAAAGTAGGATAAAATCAGAAAATATCTATTTTGATTCATTTAAACTCAAATATAAATTCCTTTTTGACATATATTTAAAATAATCCCAATTTAAAATTTCACACTTTTCTAAGCATCAAAATAAACAATTACAGTCCTGCCTCAACTTCATATCAGTGTTGAAGCTTAAACCTTATATTATTCTGTCTTGTTTTTTATTTGACTGAGGAACTTTTAAACATGGTGTTTGCAACCTTTAGCTGATTGCTGGTCTCCTTAGACCCAACTCCAGCCCCATCCAAAACGTGTTAATTTAACTAGTAGTTATTTCTGCTAAAACTGGTGCTTTGATGGCCAAAATAGGAAGAAGTGGCTCCAAACTAGCTCTGGAACCAGTTTGGTTGAAAACCCAACCACAGAAAGTGTGGACAAATTAAAGATTGCCTGCTTCCCTGCTGATAAGTTTCAGCTCTGTATCCACTCATCTATCTAATTATCTGTCTACCTGCCGCCTCCATCCATCGCCACCCTCCTCTGTTGTAATTCACTGCAGGCAAGACAAACATGACATGCTGACCTTTGGCCATTAGAGACCTTCCAAGCAAAACTCTTTTTACCTATAGTGTTCAGGGTCAGCAAATGCCACTGTTTCGATGTAACATGCCCTTCATACAGTTTGAAATGAAGATAATAGTAGTTGCCAAGTTTCATAGCTTCGCCCGAACCTAAAGCTCCCAGAAAGACATATAAAAAGAGATAATTTCAGCTGAAACCAGTTGAAAACTTGCCCTGCTTTAAACACTTAAGACAAGGACATAGCTGCTCCTGAACTTGGAGGTTAATATATAATCACATACTTAAGAGTTTCCTTAGAGAGCTCTAAGACATAGAGGGAGCTTGTTCTGGATTTCTTTTAAAGCTCCAGGAAACAGTCGTACCACTCAGTGATATCAAATCCTTCCATCTTTTTTGCTTTTCTTTGGTAGGATCACTTACTTTCTTAAAGCTCTGACTTGTAACAATAGGTCTTAGTCTCTTGGTGATTGAGGTGCAGCTTTATGCGGTGGCTCTTGATGCATACGAAGGTAATTTCATGGCTCCTTCCTGCAGACACAAATCAGACACAGTCCTTTATTATCAAGCTCTGGGTATTAGGCTGGTAGGTTGGGGCAAGAGGTGAAGGGGATATTAATCCTCAAAGTGTGTGTGTGTGTGTGTTAGAGTTGGAGACTGAGGCAGGGAGAACGTGAGTATATGTGGTGTTCAGGAGGAAATACAGATGGAAATGGTGAAAGCGGGGGGCTCCTCAGCACTTTTGTGGATGATATATCACATTGCTGACTGTGTGGCTGCTGCCGTCACATCAAAGAACAAAAAGGGGTGTTTATGTCAAGCCCTGACTGATTTAGCTTTTATTAATGGCTTACCAACCTTTCTCCTCATTGCCATCAAGTTACACACGTTTCTCCCCTCCCCCCATTAAATTAACTCCAAACCATTCGGCTCTTTTGCATTTTTCTCCCACCCTTCAGCTCTCACATATGCACACACCGTGCACGTTTTTTTTTGTGACTCCTGTGTCAGCTAAGGCCTCTCCTGAAATGTGCCATGTTTTCTCTAGAGTGCACGAAGCACACAGAGGCACACTTTCATTCCTGTCCTGTCCCCACAAACACACACGCACACACACCCCACCCCCAAGCCAGTTACACAGTGGAAAAGGTTAATTGCTTCAAACACTAGCTGTGTTATTTTAGTAGAATGTAGAAGCATTGGTTGGGAAATTTAACAGACAGGATAACAAAATGTGGACTGATGGATTATTTATAAATGTAAATGGGATGTGAGCTAATTTCTGGATGGTACGAGACATACAGGGAAAAAAAAAAAAATCAAATCTAGAGTGAAAGCTTAAAACGGATCCCAAAATCATTTTCCATTGAACTTCCTGTCCTCTCAGCTGCCCTCATCCAGTGAGTGATGGGTCCATGTGCAGAAGGCTGCTCTAATCCCACTCATGACTCCATTGTGCTCCATATCGTCACCCCATGAAGACCATTAGCATCACAGCCGTGGGTGACTGGTTCCTACAGCTCTGGGTCAGCGCCACATTTATGTTAGGGTTGCAGGAAGTAAAAAGGATGCAGATCTAAGTGAATGTTAGTTAAGAAGAAGAAAGAATTAGCTGGGGGCAAAGCAGAGAAATGTTAAAAGTTCCAACTTAAAGGCATGTTGACAGATGCCACTAGTTTACCAGAGTATTTCAAATTTAAGCTATGCTAATAATTAAAGTAAAAAATACATATAAAGCATTTCACACCTTCTACATTTTTACACTTTATTAAAACTACATTTTGTTTGGTATTTATTGTTAGATTTCTTTTTGTTTAAGAAGACACACTGGCACTTATTATTCGAAGATACTTCATTGGCTCTTATTTTTCTAAAAGACAAATTTCATAGATGTCCACCTTCAGCTACTAATATGTGCTGGATTTAGGAATAATAAAATAAATTACTGTGGTTGTCTTTATAAGATAAATCTATTTAATTGCGATGAAACACAAGACAACTTTGGTGCTCTAGTGAGATAAAGTTCCTGCCATAGTTTCTGTGTGGAGAACCACCATCCATTAGGTTGGGATTTAGAAAAAAATGAATCGGTTTGTAAATTATAGCTATAAAAATATTTTGACTTCCACTTTACCTCAATCAGAAACAGCAGTAAGTTGGAATAATTTTATAAAATCAATATGACAAAACTAAAGCACAGTTTCACGCAGAAACATTTGACCCTTCTAGCCATGGTGCCGGTTTTCCAAGTAATTAAATACCAGTTGTTTCCACTCTGGTCTTAACCTTCGAAAAGATTAATCTGCTGACTGCTGTTTGTGTGTCTGAGGAGCTGATTCTAATAAACAAAGAAAAACTGGGAAAAGGAAGAAGTGTGTTTGAACTGCAGCTCCACAAATGGGCAATGTTGCACCCTTGTTCAGGATTGTCCTGAGATGTTATGTCCTTTAAGATCTTGCAACTTCTTCTCACAAACAGGACAATAAGTTTCCTTGTTCTGAGCTATGTTTTTTTACTATAAGAACAATTAGAAATAAGAGTAAGAAAACCACCTTTTTAACCCAAACCATTTAGCTTAAATACACAGGAAGCTAAATCCACACATTTTCAGCTGATCAAGTCCTATGTTGGTAGATTTCACTGAAATATATTCCACTTGACTGACCTTGTGCAATAATTGCTGTGACAAATGTGCAATTCTATTCAGTATATAGAAATATACAGCAGCACCTTGAGCTGAATGCTTACAGTAGCATGACCGAATGCTCAGTGATAATGCTGACATTCTGATTTTAGCTGGTAAATGTATGCAGTATGCACTCACTTGGCTCCATTCATGTAACAATTTCCCCACAATGCAATGTAATACAATTTTGTTGTTATCTTAGAGTGTAAGAAAACATACTGGAATGGTTCCAAGAGTCTAAAATACAGTTCTTGTGAACTAATATGGTACAAGTTCTGTATATTTAAAGCTGAGTGTTTTTTGTCTTTTGGAAAGAACAGTTTTGCACCCTAATAACCTACCTAATGGAAACAATAACTTACAAATCTGTCACGGTTTAGATTTCTTTGTTCTGGTCTTTTGTGTTTTGAATCACTTTGGTTTTCTGTTGTTCTTAGGTGTTGTAACTTTGGTTTTTCACTTACAGAATGTTAGAGATTTTGTCATTTTCATTGCCAGTGGATATCCTAGTTAGTCCTTTCTTTCAGCTCATCACTCACTTGTTTTCCATTCATACAGAGCACACCTGTTTCCATTCACTCATCACCCATCTCTCTTTTTCTTTATTATGCTACCTTGACTTGAAGTTCCCACAGTCTTGTTTCACTGTGATGTTTGCCTCTTGCGCGCCTGCATTTGAGTCTTTCTACAACAACTCAATACTAATCATGACACATTTATCAGTTTAAATACAATCTAAATTCTTTGACCTGTGTGAAATCCAAAGTATCAAGAGAAGACTCGTGTGAGTACAAGAGGAACATGCAAACTTGACTAAAAAAGCCACAGACAAGATTTAAACTGGATAATCTTGCTGTGTGACAATGCTACAAACCAGCCATTAATTCCTCTCTAACAAAACGTTAGTCTACTTGCCCACACCTTTAAACCTATTAAGGTTATCAGAGAATATTTTGTACCTCTTGTTTTAAATAAAAGTCAATAGTTATTATATCATGGTCCTTTTCTGTACCTTACTTGGTTCATTTTTACATTTTTTTACATTTGACAAAAAAGTAAAATCTACTGAAATGTCAAAAACAATTTCTTTTAAGTGCAAGATTGTTTCCTTATTAGCTTTTTGCTTCCTAATTTTGCTAATTTTACTTTAGCATGTTTGACTTTCAGTCTGCAGTCTTAATAATACTCCTTGTTTTATTAAAGTTATGTTTTTGGATGTACTGAAAATATCGATAAGTAACTGAAAAGCAACACACAGGTCAGCAGAAATAAGTAAAAAGCACAAAAAGCAATTACTCAGTCAGTAAATGCCTAAAGGTCAGTGCTATCCTTTACATGCCACATCTGCCGATGTTCTTGATGTGTTACTATTGGGCGTGGTGGATAATCTCCATGAGAAAATGAAATACACATGCGTTTGTATTCTCACATGCCACCCTTCTGAAACATGCACAGAACATTCCAGGACTGCAGTACATGTGTGAAACTGGCTGTTAGAGACTTTGCAGTCCCGTTGCGGGTTTAAAAAAAAATCATCTGTTGATGCTGACTTTTAACACCTTTCAACACCATTTCAGGTTGCAGACGTTCAGGTGCGAAGTTCTGACACAGTAGTCTCAGATGTGTAATACCTTGATGGTAAAATATAAATGAGCTCAAAGCGTTCCACTGTGCCGCAAAATCAAATATTTTCTGCAACAGGTGGTAGCTGATCAAACCCATGTTAATATTGGTTTTGACTTGGACAAGAAGCATATCGAACAAGTATGTCATCAATCTACTAAACCATAAATATAAAAAAACCTTACAATAATTTTAAAATTCTTGTTAATAATTTATTCTAAATATAAATGCTTTGAAAGCCTTACAATGTTTAATTAAACCCAACATTAGAAATGCTTGCAGACCTGCAGTTTGCCTGGCCTCATGAATTAGTTATTTTCTCTGCATTCAGCTTAATCAATTGTGTGCTTAAAGCAAAAAAAGGGAAAAGTTATTATGCACGTTTAATAGCGTGAGCATGCAGGGTGCATGTAATTCTCTGAGTGCACATTAGATGTAAAGTGGCATCCAAGAGGCTAGCATTGTAAAACAAATTAAACAAAGAGAAAGGCTGTCTGAGCTCTCAAACATGTTACAGCGACTGAACCTGAGAAGCAGAGTGTGGCATTCATTAAACACACCGTGTTTAGGTAGAGGTGGCATATTCAAACACATTACGGATAAGAGAGATGGGGGGTCGTGTAGTGAAATGCATTACGGAGTCTGTGAGGTTGAGCGAGTGCAACATTTCTAAACACATTATGCCGGAGCGCTGATGGTATGCTTAAACAGAGTGTTGATGGAGAGCGTAGAGAGAAGAGGTCAAGAGAGTTTCTGTTTTATTTCCGTGAGGTGTGTGTGCTTTGTCTGCCGATTGAGTGCTGACTGAGTTTTGACATCATCTCAATCTGGGTACACAAACTTACCAAAGCAATTCGTCTTTCTTCCCAGCACACTTCAAAAGTTTAGCAGGAGTTGACAAATCCACATACTGAAATCTACATGAAGGCAAATATGTTGTTTCTTTTTTTATGTGTTTCATAAAAGCAGCTTGCAGAAGTGCCCTTGTGACCCCACCGATAAAGCCCATCATGAAAGATTAAGTTCACATCCAGCAAAACACTTGAAGACGTGTCCCCCTCCTCCTTCGTCTTGGCACTGTGTCCAGTGCAATTAACCTTACAAGCAGGGCCTTTTTTTCATGCAGCAACTCCAAAGCAGCAGGGGCACCTCGTCCTTTGTATTTTTTGCGCCTGACAACACAACACCTTAAACAATGCAGGAAAAAGGAAAAAAAAATACTTTTCTACTCTTATGCTTCTCCGGCAGCTCTCAGGTTGAATCTTTTCAATTAGCCAGGTTGACTTTGCATGGGTAATTAAGTCTTCATCCTTGACGGGCTGTCTGACTTCTCCAAGCCTCTTACCGGAGGCTTACAGCCCCGCAGGGGCCACCGGCCAGACGGATTGTTGTCCAGCTGGAATGGGATTAGCAGCGCGCCAGGAGCCTGAGGCCCAGAGTCCCTGAGCCTTTGTATGAATCTGAAGTGTCGACTTGGAAGGGGTGACGCGGAGAGGGGATTGAGGTAATCCCCTCCTCTTCAGGCCTGCTCCCTAAAGGAGTGAATCCCTAGTAAACCACTGCATGCTGTAGACCACCAACCATAGGCAGGACCACTGTTTACTCATCTACCCCCAGCAGGTAGAAGGCCAAAGAAGAAGACTCCTCCGCCCTGACATAACGAATATATGTTCTGATGGGTAGGGTTCAACGGCTGGAATCAAAACATGTTGTTCTTTGGCCAAGCAGAAGATATAGGAGTTGTCTGGAAGGATTAAAGGCTTCATGCTGTGTTGCAGCAGATTAGGAAATCAACCTCAGTCCACCGAGACTTTGTTTTTTAACTTATTACAACATTTATATAATCAGCTCAATCCCAGTTGAAGGAAGTTTATCAGAATTTTCTGAGTATTAACTCATAATTTTAAAACTACTAAAACAATATATATTAAGTATTTACATTATTAGCTTGATCGAATAAATGTCCTTTGTTACATTTGTGTCAAATGATTCAAACGATTAAATCAGCAAATGTAACAAAAGGAGTAATCGTTCTGGCTTCTAAAGAGATTTAAACATGCCTTTGGCATGTAGGTGTAAGTAGACATGTCTTTACAGAGCAGCTTATACAGCAATAATTATAGAGTATTCAGACAAATATGAAGATGAGTCAAAAGGCGAGTGTTTTTTTTAAAAGGTGTACCTGATTTTTGTCTTGTAGATTTTTACAACATAGTTGTCCTGACAAGTGTTGTTTTAAGGTAATCCTGTTTAGAGGTATAGAAGTCATGTTAATCACAAACAGCTTAGTTGTGGAGGTTAAACTTGTCAGGGTTTCCAAAATCCTACAACAAAGAACACAATGACTAATTTTTTAAAAAAAAGCTTTTTAAATGACTGTGGGAGAGGCATAATTCAGATTTCATCTTGATTAGTCACAGAAAAATTCAAGATTTGCAAGTTTAAACTGGGGTTTTTAACTTGATAGATACGAATCCTCATTGCTGAATTACTTTGGTTCATCTTCATTGGCCAAACGTTATTGATTTGTTATTTGTAGTCATATTTTGTTGAAGATGAGAATGTACTGTGAGACTCAAAGCCTGGTGTTGTAAATTCTCCTCCCTCATGCTGCACCTGTGCTCGTGACTCAGCCTCAGCGTTGAGCCAATACCAACAGGCTGTCTTTCATCACAGTGTGACAGAAGCACACGAGATTAGGGCAGAATCCACCCAAAACAATCACACTGAGCTCCGGGATAATCCAGAACCCAGTCATCAGAGGGAAGCAGGAGGACACTGCTCCGAGTATCACCCAGCAAGAATCCACCCTGAAGAAAAACAGTGGTGAGATGTGCCGCTATTGTTCGACCTGGCTGGCACAGATTAAACAGGAAGTGTTGAGTTTCTGTGCCTGGGGTGATGTGTGAACTGCGGTAGCCCCTGCCTGGAAATCTGTGATGTTGTTGGAGGAAACGGTTGCCCTTAGTCATTAGTTTTTATGCCCACATAAAGGTTCTTTTGGCCTTAAACTGAAACAAATGCATCTTCCCCTATGCTTTGAAACTAAGTTAAAAAACTTCTTTCTTTTTTTTTTAAAGTTGTAGCTCAAGCAAAAGAGCAATGCTAATATGAACAATGCACTTTTGTGCTCCATTCATAGCCCACTTGACTGATGTGGTTTCTTACACCATCGGCGCTCTCTCGATTTTACAGTTGATACAAAGGCTCGAGTTCAAAAGCTGTGGCACAATGAAGAAACATATGCAATACAGCTGTTGGTGACATTCAATCCAAGACTATCAACTTTTGACTGTATCTCAAACACACACCCCACACCTGTGTACACGACCATGATGGCTCTCCCAAGTGGCGAGATGGCCCGTGTACAGCTCTCCGGTGTTTGTGTTTGCAGCGAGCTCTGCCCAGTTCTCACCAGCAGGACCAGAGGCTGTTTTTAAAGCTGCGTTACTTGCGTCAGTACTTGGGGAGACATCAAGAATGATGGGTCAGAGAAAAGGAGCCTCCAACTGAAGAGGAATGAGACTGATCCCTTGCCAGACAGCCTCGGCTGGGGTCCACCATCCACTTGACTTTTTTCCAGCAAGTCTCCACCCCCTTAGAAGAAACCCTCCACCACCATCCTCCTCCTCCTCTTGCCTACCCTCCCTGCGTTCATTTCTGGACATGCAGAGATAGCAGAATTTCCCGGGAACTGTCCAAACAGGCTGCCCTGTGTTGCACTGGACGCCGGGTGTTGTTTGGAACATTGTGCATGTCAGGATTTGATGACTATCGCTCGCCTTTGCATTGTCAGCACTTTACCAGGTAGAAGAGAGGTGGGGACACTGAGCAGTAAAACAAACTACAGCTCAGTATTTGTCCTGTAACTTGACTTTGTTTTTGACTAATTTTCTACATGCAAGGCTGCTGAAGCTTGAGGCTGACATTTCAGACTGACTGTGTTGCACTAGCTGAACAAACGACACACTCAATTATTTATTTTAACCAATCTTACACAAACTGACAATATTTATATGCTTTTTCCCCTTATTCTCTAACCCATTTTTTCTTTCTGGTTATTTGTGGACAGTAGAGATGTCCTCGAATGTCATTGCAGCCATTTTCCCACTTTCATGATAGTCATTTTTTCAAAAACATTCTTTGAAGACATTTATTACAGGACAGTAAAGAGTTATGGGGTGTTTCATTTGCCATAATGAAACCTAATCACCCTGAAGATGGTTCTTTGAGTTTGTCTGTCCATCTGTTTAATAGTCGGAGCTGAGCTAGGGAGCAGAAAAGCTCTGCAGTCCATCAGAGAAAGCAGCTGAGAGAAGGGATTCTTTTACATCTAAAGGATTGACTAGTCTGCATGCATGATGATGAGATCACTAGTAACTTTTCTTTTTTACCTATGGGAAAATTTGTTTCTCACAGGTGGTGGTGAATCATTTTAACTGAGCTTTTTTGTTGGAAATGGAGATACTTATTCAGCTGCTGTGCACAAATATATTGCAGAAAGTTTTAAAGCTTTACTAAACCATTTTTCCCCCTTCAAAGTTTACACATATAGTATTTTAAACCTTAATAATTCAGCAAGCAATAACTCATCATGTGGAGATACAAACGTTTAGCAATGTTCTAACCAAAAATCAGTTGTGTGTGTGTGTATTGAAATTCAGACTTATACAGCTTATAATACAGCTTTTATTTTGTTGCATCGAGTTCAGTAGTGGCTAATGAGCATGATTTTGCATGTGTATGTATGTGTATTCAAAGTAATTCATTTAGGTAATAGGGATTGTTTGTGTAACCTGCACATGTTCTGTCTTTTGCAAAAGCAAAATCATGCTTAATCAGCCTGTAAGCCAACAAAAGAAGAGTGTTCCTTTTTTTTTTTTTTTGAAAACATCAGTTTAAATAAAAGCCATGATGGTTTCCTAAACCTAACCTTGTAATTTTTAGGGATGCACCAATACCCAGTACCAGTATCGGATACAATAATTAATGCACCAAAATATTTTAATGGATTGTTAATGTAATTAAAGGAAAATTCCAGTTATCTTAAACAGCTTTCATAGCTGCATGTTAAGCCTCCTTCACCTCCTCTGCACCAGCATAAAACCTCCTTTGCATTACAGCGTAAAGACAAAAGTTTTCAGTAATATGTGCTAAGTGGGTGTGAATGATAATCGGTCACCCAAGAGGTCTAACTGGATCTGCTGTGATGGCGTCATTTAGCTGCACTGCTTTGCATTTTATCACTCCTGTCTGTCAATTATAGCTGACTTACAAGGTGTCTGAGGGATGGGGAATATGAAGCATCAATTTGTGATCGCACCAGAGAGGAAATGGCTGGACATATTACTCATTAACATGGCTGCTTGTCCTTCAGTTATCCCTCGTGGAAGTGGAGTGAGTCACTTCAGTCATTTAGGTTATCTGCCAGGTATAAAGACTGCAAGAATGTGCGTGTGTGGCTTTCATACGAACCACTTCAGAGGACGTTTTTCAGAGGTATTCTGCTTTTGTACAGGTGGGACTCATCGCTCACCATACAGACCTGCCAGAAGTCTGTGTTTACACAGATGGTTTGTATTTACAGTCTTATGAATGCTGCAAAGCTCGCTCAATACAAGGACTTTGTCTGGCTGGTAATAAATGGAGAGGACATGGCAGATTTGTTCTCAGGTTTACATGAAAGAGGTCTCATTAAAAAAAAAGTTAAAGGTGACAGACATGAACCACCCCCCACCCCCACCCCNAAGATTCCCTGGAGTTGCCCAAGGCAGCATTATGTGGCCTGATAAGTTTGAACTGATAATATTGTGCTAATGGTGTTGGGAGGAGGCTGAGACAATAAATAAAAGAAGGTAATTATGGTTGAAAGGTCAAAAAGACGGGGCAATAACTCTGTTTTAGGTGTGTGGTTTTAATCTCTCCTAAAACAAAGTTTAGACATGATGAGAGGTGAAAGACTGCTGTGCATCTCTGATTTGTTTTTGTTCTCCCGATGCAGCGCAGACTGCATCTGGCTTGAAAGGGTTCTGTTCACACAGCTGGAGCTGATCACAGTGAAGAAACTTTGTCAAATTTTGCCATTCACTATTTAGTTATGTCTGTCTGTCTGTTGGCAAAATATCTTATGAAACACTGAACAAATTTTAATGAAACTTTCAGAAAGTAATCACTGTACGTCCAAAACTGATTAGCTGCTGGAGTCAAACCAATTCAAAATGGCCACCACAGCTAATCAATGTTACCCAACACAAAAATGCCTCTAACTCAGTCAGTTTTACATACATTGAGCTAAAATTTGATATGGTAGTATCTGAGAGTAACTAACGGCACACACTCTGACCCAGGTATCTTGTGATATCGGACATAATGTTATTTTCAAGGTTTGACCAGAATGACTACAGCTGTCATTTTCCATCATGAGATGATTTTTAGTTGCTAGGCCTTAAATTTATAATAAAAATAGATATTAAACCGGAAGGCAAAAGCATAATTATTCTTTTAAAGTTGATTTACTGGAGCCATGTGGTAGTAATCTGTTTGATTGCTACTGAAAATGAAAATTGTTTATTTTTTACTTCTTGCTCTGTATTAGAGGTACTTTTTACACATTTGTTACACTCCCAAATTAGTTCAGTGCAAAGATCTTCTCTTTCTTCTACAACTAAGGAAAACTCAAACATTTCTTTGTTGGACAATTATCAAATATAAACAGTGTAATTAAAATATATTCATCTTCATAAAAGAAGCAGCTAATGATCATTTCCTGGATGTGATGAAATGTTACTTCACAACTCACACTCAGTGCGTCCATAAATCTTAGGAGCCTAAATTTAACCTAATTAAAATTTGTCAAAGTGATGGCATTGCAGGAAATTAAATATTCATTTGTCACACAGCTCTGCACAACACTGAGGAATAATTAAAGTATGACTAATGCGCATCTGCCGGCCCTAAAAGATAACTTGATTGACGTTAAATCCACAGAGCTGTTGCATTTTGAATCATGGCCCTGTTTAAAAATGAAAGTGCATTTGTGATAAAAGCAGAACCATTGTCCTCAGCAAACGTTGCTGTACATGATTCGATGAATAAGTCAACAATCTCCCACATGAAGATATCAGCTCCTACATGTGGGGTTTATTCTTCAGTTTGGGACAAAAACAATAAAAAATGAAAACTACAAACACCTCCCCTCACTGCTCTGTCGATCTGTTTCTGCACCTCTCCTTATTTAAGCACACAGATTCTTGGAAGTGAATGTGAGCCATATTAAATCCGACTCCTCCGCTGCACAGTTATGCGAGCACCGGCGGTTAGTTTTATATGATTCACAAGCGTGTAAATATTTAATAGAGGAGCGGGATGGAGTGCTGTGTCACTGTTCCTGCCCTGACAGCCTCGCAGGTGTGGAGAGAGCATCAACGCTGAGAGGATTTATCCCTGACAGAAGAAAAAACACGTATAAAGGAGCTGGAAAAACATACATCTTTTTCTTTATCACAAAAACAGTCTTGGATCTTGTGACATGAATATACAAGCTGTTAATGCTTGAAGATGATGTTAGTTGGTATAGATGTTTAGACCAAACATATGTTTGAAACTTGGGAGGGGGGATGGCATTTAAGAGTTGTGGTGAGTTTTTTTTAATAGCTTGCTTCCCTGTACTGTCTCCAGGTCTGATGTTTTTGCTTTTTGTATTATTCAGGCACTCATTGGATGTAGATCTACGACTGATTAACATTTAGAGTCCTGCTGATTCAAGATGGTTACCACAGCTAATCAACCATAGCAAACACGAAAATGGTTATAATTTAGCCATTTTTACAAATACTGGGCTAGTATTTGGTGTGGTACTAGCTGAGAGTCATACCCAACACATACCCTGAGCACTAACTGATCTTATTTTTAAATGTTGGCATGCAAAGTGACAAGTAATATGTATTTTTTTCTAGACATTTGGAAAATGTAAAATGCAGTCCTAAAAAAGAGCTTTGTAATCCAAAATTAACCATATATATAAAAGAAAACAACAACAACAAATAAAACAGTCACTATTTCTACAGCGACAAGCACAAATCTGTATTAGACAGGCACTTCTTTATCGGTGACATTAATGGGTTGGGATGCACAAATATAGTCTTGTTTGTTTTAGCATTATTAGTTGTGGCATCTGGATCATTTTACTCTAGCTGAGCCAAATCAACCTTTAAAAAAATGTGCTGAATCCTTTGAATTGGTTTTGTTCAGTTTGCAGCCTCTCCTCTCTGAGACGCACAGACACGCAGCAAAGAGTAAAACGGTAAAAAAAAAGTGAACCCAGGAAAAGTAAATATAGTTTTAAAGAACAGACAAGTGCTCCGATTTTATAGCACCTGTTCAACAAGTTTAAACATGTGACACATTTTGAACGCTCACATCCATCTTTTACGCAGCTGTGAGCCAAATATGAACTGTTACCTTAACAGAAAATTAAAATTGTTGTGCACATGTCATGACTTTCTTGTCACAGTTGTGTATATTTCTGCATGACCTTGTGATGACAGTGTAAATGTAACTTGGCTAAACAACAGAGTGCTGTGAATTTAGCTGTTTGAAGGAGAGCGTTCATTAAATATTCTGTTGGTTTTAGCTGAGTTTCTTGTTCGGGCAACATATAACACCTATAGCCCTTTTTTTTCCTAGCCATTTTTTTTGTAAAACTTGAAATAACATAGTTGTATTGTTAAGCAATTACCATTTAAAATGTAAGATAAAGAAATACTAGTCAAAATAAATGCTAAAAGTATAAAATGCTCCAGTTTTACATTCAATAAGCATCCTAATTTTATGTTTGGTGACCCAATAAAGTGGAAAAAACAAGTAATTTAGGCTAATATAGTGGCTGATGTTACAAACCTGCCAGTATCATTACCTGCATTATGAGACATATTTATGAAGGTAATGGGAACCTCCAATACTTTAGCTAAGAATGAAATGGATCTATTCAGACATAACAGGAATTTGAATGGACACAGCATAATAAAGATCCATTCAAAATGTGTTTAGTCTCATCTTTGATCTTGGTTTCCTAATTGGGTATTTTTTATATTTTTAAACCAGAGATGTTAATGCTCTTTGTCAGAGGCCCCTTTCACTTTGACTTTGTGTAGATGAGAGGGAGGGGTGAGGGAGTTCAGATTTCTGAAAGACCTATAAGCTCCCTGATTTAACCATACAGAGGGAATAATGAGCTTCTCCAAGCTCCCCCAACAAACCTTTATTCACAAATAGCATGTTTAACATTTGCATATATATACAATCAAAAGGAGTCCTCCTCGTCTTGGATTAGTCCACTCCCCTCTTGCTTTAAGAGATCTATTGGTCCTTTCCGCATCACTGATGCTTCACGATGAGCTTCCTATAGACTCAAACAAGTCTTTCATCTCACGGTTAAAGTTGCTTTTGTTCGTCTGCTCTCAGTTATCCTATTACATTTAGGGAAGAAGATATTGCACCACTGCTGCGGTCGTAATGTTGCTCAACAAGTGCAGAGCAGATAATGTCAGGGAAAGCATTCTTCCTCCCTCGCATGAACGTCAGCAGTGGTTTCCAGCAGGAAATGATCAGATTTTATGAATGAGTGTAACAGTTTTGTGAAATCTTCTCGCTTCCTGTAAATGGGTTCTGATCTTCTTTGTACCGTCGTCATCAGATGAGTAAGGTTGGACACGCTTGCTTCGCCAGAAGATGGATGGAAGTGTATCATCAATGAACAAATACACCCAACAACTTCCCCTTATTCATCCTTCCCTTAGTGCAACAGATGTTACAGCTCGCTGCTGTTTTCTTTCCCATGGTGCAATGTGGTTCCACTTTTGTTTATTTATGTTCTCGTTCCCGTCCTTGTCTTGAGTGGATGCGGAAACTGGATGTGTGCACATGGAACTGCGGTTACGTAGGTGGAAGGCTTCACAAAGAGGTTGCAGAAGCTCCGCCATGCACCATGGGGTTGCTTGACCCCATTGTAAACCTGGAGGTCGACCCTTGACTTTTTGAGAAGCGATGAAATGGAGGGAAGCCTCCCATTTCCCTCCACCAGGGTTTAAGGCTCCCCCGGTGAAGCGGAAGCATTGTTAATGAGCTCTAGAATGGATTTTTAATGATGCTTTGTTTGAAGCGTAAAAGTGAGCATGCAGGAGCAGAAACAGGTGTCAACATTTGACTGGACAGATGGCAACAGAAGGGGCTGATCCCATACCGTTAATAATTGCAAAGATTTAAAAAGAGGTCAGCGTGTCACATAACTGCCAGACACTATTTTATCCACATGCTAGATATCTCTTCTCAGACAATCAAGTTATATCTGCCTGGTTTTTAAGAATATTACAAACACTCGATTGACATGGTCATGTGCATAGATGTTCACCTATTAAATGTTTGAAAATGTTGTATTATATTGTTTTGATGGATACTTATGAGTTTACAAAGTTACAGTAAGAGATGTCTTTTTTGCATCTTTTCCACTCCATGTGCAGGTAAATATACTGATGTGATACATTTCTTGGATATACTGAGTAAACCGTCCTCTTTTCCACTGGATTTGTGTGATTTAAAACAACCCAAGCTGTGAGGTTATCTCCCTACTTTGTGGTCCTTATCTTCCTTTGGCAATACACATGAGTAAGACTTGGAATTGTTTTCTTTGCCTTCTATTGGTGTATCTTCTAAATTCACAACCCTGGACTATTAATAATTGGGCTGGAAAATGTTAAAGCAGCCAAAGTTCAAAGAAAAAACATTGAAAGAACTTCAGAAGGCCTGGAGAACTATTGATCGGGATCCCTTTAAAATTTTCAGGAGAATTGGACTCCTTTGAAGCAAAGTATAAAGAAATTAAACTGATGTTGGAATTATAAAGACTTAAAAAATCACTGTTACCCAAATATCCTTGTGTTTGTCAGTGGACCAGCTTTAGGACCTTGGTTATCGTTTTACAAATGAGCTTAAGGAAACACAACTATGTCATAACTCACTACCAGCTACTGCTCTTCCTCTAGCCTTCTTCCTGTCTTTCCTGACCCTTTGTTTCCTTTGCTGACTAAGGGGACTGCTGTGTGACCCCTGTTAACATGCGATGGGATGTGGTGTTTGGGAACAGGAAGCGAATAGGAAGAGGAACTCCCACATCGAGAAGAAAACGCTGTTTGTTCGTACCTTGAACTTCATGTGTCATTTATGGTGACGGCATTTATAATGAGGTGTTCTCAGCGGCATTGGCCTCAGGAACATGGGGTCATCTAAAATGTTAGCAGGGTGGTCTGCAGAGAAGTGCTAAAAAAGGCCAAAGGTCATTGTGGGCGAAGTATAGGGTGGAACATTTCCGATGTTCTTTGTGAAACGGACATTAGGTGTCACGTTGCAGTAATCATTTTCTCTAAGGCGCATACAGAATATTAACAGCATATAGGATGAAGATACACCATGATATCAGTAACAGCACATTGACACCAACCACACACCCAGACCTGCCTGACGCCTGTCCCCCATTCGCTGTGTCCTCATAAGCAGAGTGTATCATGTCCCCCTCTATTTTTACCATCAGGCGCTGAAAGCCTCTGGAAGCTCCTTGTCAATGGGCATCCCATTCCACCGCCAACAGCGTGTCACCATTTATTAAGTCATCATTACTCAGGGCCGCTCCAGCTGCCGGGGTGCCAATGGGTGTCGCAAATAGATCGCCAACGATAGGCCAGGCTGTTGCTGCACTGCCTGAAGAGCACCTCATAAAGGCATGTTCCAGCACATCTCACTCCACCGGTGGGGATCGATGCAGGTAGTCAGGCCGCTGTTAGTTCGGCTAATGTAGACAAATGGAAGGAAGGTCGCGGATCGGGGCAGAGCAGAGAGCCAGAGGTCGGCAGTGATAGGCTGAGTGAGTGGGGGTTTTCATGTGTCTGTCCGCACCTCTTTTTGTTTTGGGTAAACAGCTAAAAAGGCTGTTTAGACTAAAAGGGTGATGAGATATGAGGCTGGAGGACCCCATGGTTGTGGAAGTGAATGCACAATAGATCGTGCACATAGACACACATGAAGACTCACTTAGATCAACTTCAACAGATGGAAGGACTCTAAACAAGCAAACATTTAAAACCATCAACACTGCAGAAGGTTAGATAACTGCAAAAAAAATCAACAACTATTTAAATTTGGCTTTGGCGTTGATATAGCAAGGAACTTAAACACATTTAATCTTAAAATCTGCTCAAAAAGAGACCAATCCTCAGTCCTCCAATTTTTTGAAAGTACAGTGAGATTTGCCTTTTTTTTAGCTCATTTTAAGAATACTGCTCTCACAAAAATGTGACTTCTCTTGTTTACAATCTTTTATTGTATATGTATGTCTCTAAAGAAAACAGAATGTAAGAAAAAAAAATAATAAGGTAAAACTACACAAGAAATGAAGAATTATAAACTCGTATATATGCTTGTACCCTTACTCGAATACATTGTTATATGTGTATATAAATTTAAACATATAAACACTCCCACAGAATAACCATACCAAGTTTGGTTTCACCAATGTGCTGGATAATTGTAGGAAAATAACTAAATAAAGGGAGAAATAAAATTATTAGTAAGTGGTAAAAAAAAGGGGAAAGAAAAATAATTAATCATTGCAATCTAGTTGAATCACATGACCAATCTACCATTTGAGATTTGTCTGAATTCCCTTTACAGAAGTTCAACACTTCTGTAAAATAAACTGATTTTGTTTTAAGAACAAGCATTAACTTTTTGTTTTTCAGCCTTTTTGATTCATAAAAAAACACACCAGACTGAAACAACAAGGTTGATTTGATTAAACTTAAAGGAAATATGGCTTTGACTTTTAGATAATTAAAATTTTGTTCAACCAGCCGAGTTAAACTGAAAAGCAACTATAATAAAAGTATGGGTATAACTTATTTTAAAGGAAATCCTAATAAATGCTTTGTCATTTTCTTCAATGTATTTTTATGTTCATTCAACAGATGATCTTTTAAGTGTTGAACTTCCGTACAACTTTCAGTAATAAATCATTTAACAAACCAACAAAGCAAGTAGGTTTACGGAGTTTATTTGAATCTGAGTTATGAAACATGTTTTTTTTTTTGACTATATGATGCTTGTTTTTTCTGCATTTGTAGCAATGATACCAAGTTTTTAGACTTGGCACAGTGTTGTATTAATTTAGCAATAAAACTACACAATTCCAAATCATAGTGCAGTTTAAAGACTAAACAGAAATTTAAGTTTTTTTTCCCCACAAGGAGACTAAAAAAATGCTATTCCACTATTATATATTACACATAAATAGAAGGAAATGTGAAATGTGATACACTTTGGGATACAAATGCAAAGTTCCAAAATACAAAATATGGGTGGAAGCATTAAAACATGCAGGTACTCTTACATTACAGTCACACTACACAAGCTCAGGTCTCCGGTTGTTTTCTTTTAGTATCTCAAAGTGTGTGAGTCGACACATCAGCCCTTCTGTTTATCAAAGCTTTTATCACCTCACCATGCTATGTCACCCCTCACAGGAAGCAGGAGGTGCCCACTCGCGCACGCACACACACACACACACACACACACACACACACACAAACACACGCCAGTACCTGCAGGGGCTGGCTGGGGTTAAGAGGAATGGGTTGTTGTTGACCTACCTTGCTGATATGAATGACTTTACCAGAGACAGGATCTGTCTCAGACTGTGCAGGCTAAATACCAGCATGTGTTCCTCTTAACTTATGGCTTTGCTCTTTGTGGGAAATGTACAACTTTTAGAGTTGGATGTCCCTCCTGAATTTTTAGAAAACAGGCTATAATTTTATTCTTGTTGAGTTAAAATTAATCATATGATGTGTTTTAAAATAGTGCTTAAAGTGTGCCTCTCTTAGCTATAATGTAAATAAAATGTCTTACGTTGGTCTAATTTCTTGCTGTATGTAATAAACATTAAAAGATTTTGTTGCAAAGTAACACCAACTAAAATAATATTTTAAAATTTTGTCTAAACATTATTATCTGCTAACCAGTCATTTACAAGAGTAAAAAGAAACTAAAAGTGTTCTGCACTGGCTTTGACTCTTGGATGAGACATAGAAAACACAAGTTTAGCTCAAAATGGATCATGTAAAAGTTATTATTATGGTCTGAAAAGCGAAGCCAACACAGAAGGGCCCAATAATCGAGTTGTTTGTCAGGAGATGGCAGAAAGTTTAGACACAACTGTAAGAATAAAATTAGAAGTGGGGAAAAAATGCTTTGGTTTTTGTCTAATCCTCAAACAAACTTGAATCAAAGTTTTGTTTGGACTGAAACAGAGACTTCCATTACCAGGTTTAGGTGGAATATTAGTTGGCTAAATGATGCTGAATGTTAGCAGATGAGTCACACATAGTCTTACGAAGTACAAGGTGTGGTGGTTGCTATCCAGACACTAAACTTTGAAAGAAAGAAAACAAACAGATTGGTAACACAGAAAATGAAAAAGCTTTATTATTATGAATATTGGGCAGTTATTCTTTTAAATAAATTAGAATCAGTCAGATCCACTTATCAGTAGTGTAATCAGTCATGCGAGTTCTTTATCACATTTTATATTTTCAGTAAAGGTATGTCAGTTCATGTTTTCTGCTTTTAGAAAAGAAAATAATCACAAAGCAGATAATGAAGCTGACTATAGTTCCGTTTAAGTTGTCCTTTATTTGCAGGTTTGAACGCTGTCTTCTGAATACCTGTTTCTGTTCGTAAAAATATTTTCAATGTGATTAAAATGTGTAAATAAAGTTTCAAGTCAACAACGACCTCTGTGTTTTTTACCCTTTTGTTTTGTAACCAACTTGTCAACTGTCTCTACTTCTAGCATCACATAGTCTTTCATGAAACTGCATACATTTTGCAAGTTACGGTCCATATTTATTGTGAAATAAAATAATAAAATAAGGTACATTTTAGGCAGGGATTATCAGTGTTTGGAAGCCTTCATAGTACAGCTTTTGTACAGACTGTATGAATAAAACACAGATTCAAAAAATAAGATGTATTGAACTTATTAACAAAAACAGGTAACCCCAGATAACTTGTCAACTCCTAAGCTGAGATTCCTTCAAATAGAAAGGTTGCTTAAAAATGTGTATATATTTTTTTCCCTGAAACACATGCATTGGTCTATGATTATGTATTATATTAGGTCTTAAATTTATTTCCAGTTGTCACTTTCATATGTTTTTTGCCTGAACTTGTCTTTTATTCGCCAGTGCTTGCTTGTTTTTTTACCCACTATGGTAAATTGGAGTGTTACTGAATTGGTGTTCAGAAATTAAACTCTGAATTTTGTTGTGTAAGCACCAAAACAGTTCGAAAAGGAAGGAAAAGTGCTTCGTAGATATTTGACAGAGTAGAGGGAGAGAGAATAATGACAAACCCAAAAGGAAATGGGTGCGGAAACGTCAAGACTATAAATCGTGACCATTCTACTTCCTACCCATGACACTGGCTTCATCGCTGCTCGAGTCATACCCCACCTCTCCGTCCTCCAGCGCTCCCTCCCTCTCTCTCAGCTGCTCTGCCTCCCCTCCCCTCCCTTCTCGGTGATGGTGTAGCTCTTTCTCGCAGTCTGTTGGAGCTGCACACAAGGATTAGAGGGTTGCTGTGAGTGTCTGCTCAAAGAGTAGAAGCCAGTGGACAGAAAGCAGAAAAATCTCCTGGGGGGGCAAAAAAGCATAGGTTTATTCTACTGGATAGGTGCTCTGATTCACCTTTACACAGCCTCTGAATCTCATCAGACAAGCTGAAGGACCACTGAGCCTTCACCTGGGGGAGGACAGATAATCCAAGGGACTATTAAAGCCTGCATCTCCACACGGGGAGCCATGTGAGCGGCACCCCTCCACCGACTTCACACAAGAGAACTGCCCCAACAGTCTGCACTCTGAGCTGGGGAGCGCAGCCAGGATTTTACCCCTCTCCCTGGAACCTCTACTTTCAGGGCTAAGGGACTCCCCGGGCTCGGCGGACCTCAGCGGAGGACACTCATCTCGGGGTCGGGCTGCGAGTGCCCTTCTGGTCGGGAGACCAGCCAGTAGCACTCCAGCACCATGGATTACATGCTTGGGACTTTAGTGCTGCTGTGTGTTGCAGTGCAGCTGGGAAGAGGAGTTGAGCCCAAGCACAACGTACCAAGACTAAAGCTGTCATACAAGGGTAAGCCCATTCTCTGTTCTCCCTGACTCCAGGTTATAGCTGCTGCTTTTAACCCAGACTAGTTTATTTCTCCTGCCTGTGGGTGCTCTTTTATGCTTTTCTTTTCATTCATTCTGTGCTTTTTTTTTTCTTTCTTCCTCTATCTCAGTAAGTCCATATCTGCCTCTGTGTTTGTCTAATTCACTACTTCTGGCTCTTGCTCTGCATACAAGATCCATCTCTCTTCTTAACCTTCTGTATTCCTCTCTCCGATTACCTCGCTCCTTCCTTCTCGCTCACACTGCCTGTCTCTAAGAATTCACTATTCTCCTCACAAATGGTCGGATTGTTTCCATATGTTATGGACAGACTCCTGCCTGAAGTTAAATGTATATTTTGGCCCCTGTATCGTTTTTCCTCTTGTCCTGTCTCCTCCTGTTAACACTGCATGCCTCTGGTAAGTGCTCTGAAAAGGCAGCAGAGTCTCTGTTTTAACAGCTTCTGTCCCAAAATCTAAAAAAGTCGTGACACGAAGCCCTTCTTTAAGGGGCCAAGCAGAAATCTTGACTCCTTTTTACTGTACGCTAAAAGGATTCAACAGTTGGCGAGTTTAAATTCATTCTGATTTGCACTCTAAATCACCTCCTTTCCCAGAGAACGAGAGGGAGTTTGTCCCTTTCTTTCACGCACGTGTGCGTATTTGACGTATATAGCAAACATGTTATTCTCTCTCCTCCTGTGTTATTTTGAGGGGAGACTGCGGAGCGCCGGTCCGTCCTCTCCTCCTCCCTGTTTCTCTCTCCGCGTCTCGTCTCCTCTCTCACACCCTACACTAAATCAGGCTTTTTGTAATACCAGACTTTTCATCTTGGCCAGCAACATTTTTTTTGCCATATTTTGGGATTTTTTTTTTTTTGTACATGGCCAGACTGAAAGTGTGGCAACCGATTTTTTTATTTTAGTCCCGTCTACCAAATCACGCCCTCTGAAAATTTATGAACAGCCTGATTTGCAGCTGAAAGCACGAGTGTGTGGTTAAGTGCTCTTGTGCATTTGATTGTCACCCAGATTGTTGGCTTTTCAGACAGTATACCGTTTTTTTGAGGGAGAACAAAATGTTGGGATTGAACATGAGCTGAATATGATGTCTGTCACTAATTCATCTCTATCTTTAAACAAGACATTTAGTCTAACTTATGTTTAGAGGCCTGCTATATGACATGCTTTATTCTTTAGATGAAGTGCAAGTTGTAATTTTGAGGGCAGTATATTTCCTTTTATCACCCTTTCAGCTCCTAAATGAGTGCCTACGTCCAAAATCTAAAATAAAAATGTGACTGACTTCAGTATTTCTCAGCTCAGTGTACTTTGCAAGACATATTGCAGGATTTTGAAATATAGAACCACGGATGTATAGAGAATAAACTCGTAAAAGAAAACGCAAGTTGAACTCACCTGTTTTGTGTCACACTAAGATGAGCTTTTAGGAGAAAATGTCATCCTTTCTTTGCACAGTCATCTGTTTAATAACATGAATATTGTTCCCTCCTGCTCTCTTTTGTGATCCTCTCTGCTGGTTCAGTCTGACAAGTGAACATGTTGCTGACAAAAGTGCGAGACAAGAGACATGTCAAGCTTCTAAGTGTTGACTATGAGTGATGGATGTGCATTGTCAATCTTAAGAAGGCAGGTCTAGTGGGGAAATAGTGGTCTGTCTTACTACTGTACATTTTTTGAAGTATGCTTTTGCTTACATTAAAGCCATGTTGTGTGTGAATGTTCTTGCTGGTGTGAGGACTCAACACCGTCTCTTGTGATTTCCTCCCCCTGGACTGCGAGTGGTGCATTTCAGCGTGGCAAAAATGTGTCAGGTCTCGCGTGTCCCCATATAATTAGACACCTGGTTTTGTGCACGTGCGTGCGGGAGCTCGCAAATCAGGATATTTTATTGTGCCGTTGAGTTTGTCTGTTGAATGTGTGACTGCAGACGGCTGTTGGCTCGTGTTTTGCGCTTGTCGGCGCAGGCGGACACGGGGGTGTAAAGGCACGGGAGTGTATCATGTGCCACTTTCTTTGTCTCGCGTGTTTGGGGGCCCACAGGTGTTTGAAGGCTCTCTGGAAGTCTGTCAGGAGACAATTCTCAGTTAACGCCCACATTGTGGAGGATGGCGGAGGGGATGGGTTTTGCTCTTAATGAAGGACAAGCTGGCAGATGTACAGTAGATGACGCAAAAGGAAGTGAGGCTGGCTGTTAAGCGAAGTGTCACTCATCCCCTCTCCCTGCGTGAATCCGGCATAGTAATTAAGTCAAACAAACAACAGGGAGGAATTCTCCTGGGGAGGACAGTCAAACAAGCAAATCTCCTTAGCGGGGCCCTGAAGCAGAGGGTATCACATCCCGGATCCCAGGATAATCTCAAGAGCTTGCACGGGCCTGTGATTTGGGCCAGTCGGAGAAAAGCCGAGCAGAGTTCCATGAAATCATCCTCAAATGAGAGCTGATGACAAGCCCCTGAGGGGCGGGTAGACACACAGAAGTGAAGAATTCTCATCATCTGGAAAGGACAGGCAAAACGACTGCAGAGTGAGCAGTTTGCAACAGAGAACGGCAGAGAAAATGGAGACAGGTAGATAGAATGACCTCTCATGGGACAGCTGGCAGAGCAAGTGGAGAGTAAATGATTTCCCAGCGGGGTCAGTTAGACATTCAGCAGAAAGGTTACGGCTTCACCGGGGACTCAGCGATGATCGCGGCAGTTAATGATTTTCTCTTCTCCTTGAGACTCAAGTTATTTTTCTCACCTTGAGCACAAAGAATGAAAAATCTAAGAACTCATCATTCCACCACAGGTCAACCTGTGTGAACTGGAAATTAATGTTGTGTACTGAGACTCCCTAAAAGTGATTCACCTAAACTCAATCATCACTTCACCTTGGAGCGTTTAATTCACTACTGTACTATAGTATCACTCATATGAGTGGCAAGGATAATGATACACTTTCATGGATCAATGCATACCTGCACACAATCACATTCTTGTGCACAATCAATGCACAGCACTCCTCCATACTGCGTAAGCCGCCATTAGGAGTAACGCTGACCCCTAAAGGTCAGTAGAGGCACATACATGCAAACGTTAAAGCTGGACAAAATTGCAAAACTCAATCCTACGTGCATTAAATGAGCCCAAACTTTTAAAATATATGCAAATTATTCAGATTCATTGCGCTCTACTCTGTGACCTCTTCATGCTTTCATGCTCCCCCTAAATGGGTGGAACTGAGGAGAAAAGTTAGAGCGAGACTGAGAAAGAGACAAGGAATCTGGAATTGGCTTGCAACCCTTCAAAATAGACACTTGGTGTGGAACCACACTCAGAGATGTCTGGCCTGAGCCCCATAATAAGCCTGTGTGAGAGCGTGGGTGTGCCTGCCTGCCTGTGAAAATATGTGCAGTTTATGTGTTTGTGGGTGTTTGCATGCGTGTCGGTTTATCTGTGTTTTATTTTTTCTTCACTCGTCTTTCTTTGATGTATGAATTAGCATCTTGAGTATCGCATTTGGAGGATCTCTCTCAGCTGTATCTGTCCGTTCAGTTGGCTGCGGCTGACAGAGCGGATGTGGATAATTACAAGGTGTTCTCCAAACGCGCCAACCTTGGAGATGCCTGCCTCCGTCTCCCTCCCTCATTCGTTCTCATAGTTCTTTTCTTCCTCTCCCTCCTCCTCCTCCTGCGGCTCAGTCGTTTCTCAAGGAACCACAATGCCACAAACCCTAAGTGCAATCTTTAACAGACTATGTGTGTGGGTATTTTTTTTAACATGTCTTCTTTTTCTGTCTGTTTGATTGCAGCTCAGTTAATACATATCCTTTTTTTTTTTTTTTGGCTATCCGTCTTTTCAACTCTATTTGGACAGACACCCACACACTCAAAACCGCCTTCATCTTTGCTCCCACGCAGCCACATTTCAGTAGTAAATCCAATGTTTTGCAGTAGCCTCCATTTCAAACGTGCCCTCACGTTAAACTTGTATGTATTCCAGTTCCTCGCTCTGACTCACAAACCTGACCACAGAGTTTGTTAAGCTCCCACCATTCTAGTCCACAAGTTGAAGGATGGTTTAATGAACGTGTGAGCATGTATTTTAGCGGCACCGATAAGCAGCTCCAGCTGCAAAATAAAAAACCTATTAATGCAGCGAAGACAAAAATGTTGCTTGCCTTCATTGCAAACTATGACTAAAGTATAATTTTTACTTTGTGACCTTTGCGTGTGTCTGCGGTTTTCTCTTTGAGCTGTGTTTTGGAATGCAACAAGAAAATGCACCCTTATGCTATTGGCTTTGAAAAATTCTGTTCAAACAAAAATTATCAAAACTGATCAGAGCTCAAACACCACAATGGAAGGCAGCGTCGGTGCAGTTTTTGTTTGTGTTGCGATTACCGTCTGTGTGCACACAGCCGCTGTGTATGTTCGAAGTACATTTTTGTCTGTGTATACATTAGTGTTGTACGGGCTTGCATGCGCATAGGAAAAATATCTTGTGTCTTTGCATCTGTGTTTGGGACGCAGGCTTGAGTTACAGCCTTGTGCAGATTGCAGAACCGCGGGTATGAATGGGTCCCGCCACCTGCTAAGTCTTGTCAGTCAGATGGAGAAAAGGGTGCACGCTTCTATCTGAGCAGAGTCGTGTTACGAATGAGAGGGGGGCATCTACGGCAGGCAAACAGGAATGTTAAATACATGAGAAAAATCAAATGAATTGTTCCTTTTTTTTCTCTTTTTAACTAGACTGGTCCTACTTAAGATTTGTTAGAATTACAGACAAAATGAGTGGTTATTAATTGTTTCAATGTAGGTCAACTTAGATATATTTAAAATCTTGATAATCTAATTCCCAATTTGCTGTGTAACAGCTAATTTTTCCTCTCATAAATAACAAAAATAGCCTGGAGTATAGCGGAGGAGAAACTATTCCCTCTTGGAAATTTTTAGTGGAGATGCATGAAAAGGATTAAATCAAAAAGTTACAGTACAAAACCCTCAGCTAATGCCACGCAGAGCTGAAATGTATGCTTTTGTCTATGCATTTGGTGGCTCTTTTGCTTCAGCGTGTTCTGTGTCACACTTTGCCTGGGACGCGTTCAGATCTCTACCCTCGCCTCATTAATTTGTAATAAAATGGCAGAGCTGACATTCAGCGCCGCCGTACAGCTGACAGGCTGCACTAACAGGCACTGGAACCAGACATGGCCACGATAACCACAGTCTGGTTTCTCTCAAAGTCCATCCATCAAACCGCCTGATGAGAGCCCTATCTTCCTCTTCCTGCAGGAGCCACATTGACTTTTTTTCTGTATTTTAAACCTTGTGCATGCACACTCAACCCAGTTTTAACTGTTTATTTTACTCAGTTAATTTTCTGTTGTGGATTTTATTAGCATGTGAAAAGTAAAATAATCTGTTTGTGTTTTGTGCATCTGTGTGTGTTTCTGCCTTAAGCATAAAACCAGAGAGACTGAGTAGCCCAGTTACACCATGTGGATTTAGAGGTGTGTGAGTGGGTTATCTGCTGCAGGCTCGGCCAGGCTTCGAGCCGTCTGTGGTCACAGCTCTGGTCTGCGGTCCAGCCGTTTAAAGACAACAAGAGACTCGCACTAATGAAATGGTTCCACATTCGACCGCTTTTGTTGTGTGAAAGTGTTTTTCATGTGTGCTCGTGTTTCTGCTTTAGAATGCTGTCATTATTTCAGATTTTAGGTTTTGGTTGCATTTATTTCTCTGTCCACTACTCTTTCTCTGCTTTTCTAATCCTGTCAAATCTTCTAGTATACTCAGCTTTTGTATGATGTTTCCCATCTCTCACTGGCTCTCCCTCTCAAGGAAAAACAAGAATGCCAAATCTCTTTTCTTAGCAATAGCTCTATTTCTATCTAGGGATAGAAATAGACTTATAGTGTTTATACCAAGGGTTAGGATGTTCCTAATACCTTTGCAGGGCAGTCTGGCTTTAGAAATGGACATTTTCAGGGGCATACTTCAGAGAATGTCAACAACCATTATAATAGCTGTTTTGATGTATTCCAGTGTATTAGGGTTATCATGGTTAATCTTTACAAGCATAAAACTTGCCATATGCTGACACATGTGTTGCAAGCTAGATAACATTACAAGGTACATTGGAACTCTGCAATAACATGTTGCATCTGTTTCCGTAAAAGAAACCATGAATGTTGGACTTATTGGTTTTTTAAAGAGGTGATTCATTTTGTAGCAGAACATTTTCATTTCCGTACATCATGAGTACAATTTAGGAGTTTAGGGCACATTTAAAATTTAGGGATAGTACTGAGAAATGGGATTCACCTGAGAATCTCCCAATTTTTAATTGGAAGTCAAACTATTCCATTACGAAATGAAAAGTTAATATACTACCATCACTTATTTCCTTTACAGAAAGAGACTTGCTGCTTTTTGCCAGATTTCTGTCATGCATGTAACTACTTATCCAGCTTGTAAGAGACATCAACATACAGTGCTGTTTTTTTAATGCCTATTAATGACTGATACAGAATGTATTACAACAGAATACAATAAACTAGACATTACAGGGGTAAGCCATTTTTGGCTGTTCACTCATAAGCCGGTCAAGCTTGTCAGTTGCTGCAACAATGTGTCCACATTGTAATAAAATGAAAGGAAGTAAAGCAGCCCCATTGGTTAGAGTGAAGAGCTGCAAGCTCTACCTCCTACTGTACACATTGTCACCAACTCGGCTCTGTGACTACCAACTTCCAAGCCTAAAGTGTTGTTTGGAAGTGGCTTTTTTTAAAAGTGTGTCCCACAGAAAAAAGAAAAAAGAAAAGAAAAATCCCTAAATTTTGGGACAAATAGCCCTCCTTCTACGTCACTAAAAGGGTTGGGACATCCATGAATCTTCTTGTGAATGTTCATATCCTAGAAGTAGGGCAAAGTGGTTGGGGCAACGGGTGAAATGTGATATATTCTTAGACTGCTAATATAGATTTAGTGTGGCTTGGGTTGTGGTCACATTTTCCTTGTCCTATCAGACATATACTCTGAGTCATGACATGGGTTAGAATAAAACACTGATATAAGCCATAAATTGCAGCACTTAACTGTGGGATATGGCTTGATTTACAATGACAAAACATTCAGTTTTAATAAAAATGAGTGCAAAGTCATTTTTACAGCTCCAGCAGCAAATTTAAACACGCTATAGTAAATATTAAGTCAAAACACTGCTCAATCATGCACGGGTCTGTTATTTTAGATAAAAACACACAGAGGAGCCCCTCTTAACTGGAGAGTTCATGGTAACGTGTGTGCTGAAAGGTAGCACGTTTCCTGTCAAAGCTGTCACATAAGGTCTCCGGTGGCCCGGGTTGTGTTGTAAAGATGGTCACCATGGAGACCGACCCACACCTGCTACCGTGTGTAGAAAGAAAGAACCAGAAAGGTGAACTTTTAAGGCATGTGTGGGTATCCTTGAGCTTAAGATAATATTTGAATACTTTGTTAAGCAAAGCATTTGGCAAATTTCCATGGGGCGACTGTCTCGACCTTTTCCCCCTGACACCTGTGTTTTGTGGCTTTAGCTGCCATGGAAGATGCATACCGTACTCTGTGCCACATACAGAAAGTATAAAAAGCTTTTTTTTTTTTTAAATAAAAAAACAAGAAGCGTTTCAATATTTAAATGGAATGTTGTCTGTTGAAACCCAGTCACGTGCTTTCTGCTGTGGGGCTTTTGTATTTCCCATCACTCAAACACACACTCCGAGCCGCACGTACAGACAATCAGATAAACATAATTTAATGCCCTGTCGCCTTTCTTTTATTGTGTTTCATTATTCCACTATTGCGTGGCATGTAGGCGTTTAAAATGCCCGACTGCTTGCTGAATGGGAAGAGAAGAGTACTTCATAGACAATTGCACTTGATATTTGAATGTATTGAATGTATTTTCCCCCCCTTCAAAGCTTTGTGATACAACATGCAGAATATTTTCCATAATGGTGTGTGACAGAGAGACAAATTGTAATTTGTGTGAATGAATTGTATGGATTTGCCAGTTTCAACCTGTTTATGCACAAGATAAATTGAAAAACAAAGGAGTTTCAGCACTTTGCTTTTTCTCAAAATCCTGGACACTGAGTGGTTATGTGACGGGGGAGGGGGAGGGGACTGCAAGAGGTGTAACGGTAGAAATGGCATAACCTCATTTTTGTAATTCTTTTTTAGTTTAAAAAAGTGATTTGGTTTTATTTTTGTACATTTTGGGAAAGGTTTGCATAAATTTTGGCTTTTAAAAATATTTTTTTTTCCAAATGTATTGCCCATTGTTAACAGTTATTGTTGGAAAAGGCCAGGTGAGGTCACTTTAGAGGTTTATTTTTTAAATACAGTCCAACTTGTTCCAGGTGCAGACCCGTCGCCTGTAGCTGTGAAATGCTGAAATTTAAAACAAGTGATATCCAGAAATCAGCTCTAAATATTTAGTAATGCTGTTTTAGGTGAGGAAACTGATTGCTAGAGGCAAACAAATCCCCAGTTTGGCTGCAAAATATATTTAGATAATTTAACAGGCTGAAACTGGGATCTAGTAAGACAATTTTAATGAAACCTCAAAAAGCCTTGTATGCATCCTCATGAGGTGTAAACAATTGATTTTACCATTATCCTCAAAATACCTGGACCTAAACAACATAGAAACCTAAACGATTTGAAAACAGCAAAAATGAACATTTAAGAAGATTTGTGCAAAATACAACAAATACAGTTCAAAAAATGTCACAAGTTGTCATACTTAAAAAAAAGTATTGTTAGTATTTTGTCATAATGTTATTTTTTTTTTATTATTATTCTGGGCCTTTGGATATTATGTCTATTGTCACATATCTGTTGTGATTAACCAGAACTTGAACCAAACTCTCATGCTTCATGTCTAACAACATCCTACATATGATCTAGTATCCAGAGCGTTCAGCATTCTGTTATGTTTAATACCAATTTGTGATCGGAACCAAAACACAGACCTCGATGAATCTTGCGAGCCCACAGGCGTCTCGATGTGAATGCATCTGCATATGTGTGTGTGTCTGTGCGCACATGTGTGTGTCTGCATGTCTGTCTGTTGCTGTTTATAGGCCATCGTGCCTGTTATATGTGTGAAAGACAGAATGTGCGAGTGAAGGGGACCAGCCGTAGGATGTGTGTAATCGGAGAAAGTGGGAAACGAAGAATGAACAGAGTGAGTGTGTGTGTACGTGTCTCCGCTTGAAGTGAGTTAAACACATATATGCATATAAGTACATGTGTTTAATTATTCTCTGGCCATTCAGTGGCTGTAGTGTAAGCAGACTGTGTGGCAAGGAGGGCATGAGACATGTGTATGGAGATGCATTCGATAGAGGAGTTTTGGGTGAGTTGTATGTTGGAGTCCTGGACCGGGTTCTTAGTGCACTCACTGTGTTAAAACTAGTTTGTGCTTCACTGGCAAAAATTCTGATTAGATTACAGCTTACATTGAAATACCGCGCGTGTGTGTGTGTGTGATTAAGGTGGAAGTTGTGTGTTATTTGCATTGAAATCAATTTTAATATTAAATATAAGTCTAAGAGTGGGGTTTGAATAAAAAAAAAAAAAACAGATTTTTATGTGAAACTTCTTTTCGTATGTTGGTGTTCTATGTATCATGTCTTTTACACTGTTACTATATTTTACATGAGCTCTGCTGCACGTCGTCCCGCTTTCAAACGAGCGTGTCTGTGTTTAGGTTGGAGGTCCTTAGGTGCTTACGCCCCAGTTCTCCCAGATTTTCCGAACCACACTAGATCCCAGTTCAGATAAAGCTCTTCTGTGTGTTTTCATGAGCACAGGCCACCTTGTCTTTGTCAAAGATCACCACATGTTGAAAGATGCATGTATATCTGTGCTGTTGTTTCTGCTTGGCTCATTTAGAGGAAGCCTTTCGTGACAGAGCTTGTTTTTAAATCACATGGGCCGTCACATTCAGACCCTGCGTGGCAAAGTTAGGAACGAGAGAAAAACTTCTCTTTGTCTTCTGTTTCTTTCATTTCACGTGTCCTGGTTGACCTTAGGTCTCAGTGTCTGGTGTTTCAAATTTCACTTTATATTCTATCAAATTTGTAGCTATTCCAAAGTTTTTCAGCCTTGTTAGATTCCCAGTGTTGTTCCCGTGTTGTCTTTTTTGCCATGTCCAGTCCACTTTTTCATAGCTGAAACATAAGTAGACCTCCTGGCATCGGCTGGAAATCGCATTTCCTCATTTTTTTCTTTTTGAACTCATTTCCTGACCCTGCTGTGTCACTTTTTATTTGTAAACTGAGAGCAAGGGGATGTCTGGTTGGCTGCCAAATGACTGCAGAACACATCTGAGTCTAAACACAGTTGAATACTGGGGAGATTTAATTGTAACAGTTATGGAAAGTCAGTAATTGTGAATACCAGGATGTCACTATGCAACATTGGAGCAAAGATACCTCCACACACTAAATCCCACACAAGAACCCATCTGTGGCACAGTACAAATCCTAGCCACAGACCACCATTCATGCCCACATCCACCCACTCGGTTTCCTCAGCCTCCGACCGAAATTCAGATGACATAGATGAGCTGCAGCCATCTTTATTAGGTGACGACCACTCCTCCCCTCCCGCAGCCCCCTGTCCACCTCACTCGTACACAGAGATGGTCGACGCACCACTTCCTCCGTCTCCCTTTCCATCAGCTCATTCTTTCATGTGGACACAGATGTCTGAGATCTTACACACTGTGAGTGGGTGCAGATGGCTCCTATAGCAGCCCGTCAATCAGAGCTTTAAAAGGAGAGATCAGTGGACTGCTCACATATATGTTTATGTGTGTATGGCTGTGCTCTTTTCTCTATAATGGTATTGTGTGCCTGTGTGTCTTTTCTATGTGTTAACACTAATACTGATGGATGATGCATCAGTATAAGTTACCTGTGTGTGCATTAAGATCATGTGTTGTGTATTAAGAGAACAAAGAAAGGATTTTTTATTATTATTGTTTTTATTATTGTTCTTGTTTATGACAGCCAGCAAATTATATCAGTTTATATCCTGGCTAAATGATTACATGATTTTATTTTGAGATTTTATTTTTTTAATTAGATGTATTTTGTTTTTTATTTGCAAGCATGAACTATCCACAGTAGAAATTTTGATTAGATATCAAAAAGATGTTCCACATTATTTATTACAAGACAGAAAAAAGATTGTTTTTTGTATTTTTATGCACAGCATGGTGAGGATTTTGCCATACTTTTAGTTCAGAATGCATAATTCCAAAAAAGTTTGGACCTTGTGTAAAATGTAAATAAAAACAGAATGCAATGATTTGCAAATCTCCTAAACCTATATTTTAGTCACATAAAAACATGGTAAATATATCAAATGTTCGAATTAAAAAGGTATGGTAAGGAAACAACAAAGGTAATTTGGGATTTTGTGGCATCTCAAAAAAGTGAGGATGAGCTGTAAAATCAAGTAATACAAATAAACAGTTGGATGAGCATTTTGCAACAAATTTGGTTAGTTGGCAACAGGTCAGAAAGATAACCGGGTATTAAACAGCATTTTAGAGAGGCTAAATTTAAAGAGACTAAAGAGGAGAGGGACCAACCAGCCTGTAATCAGGTCACAGCTCATAAACCTGCCTCTCTAATGGTATAGCGGTGCATTAGTGTCTCTGACATGGGCAGGTTACACATCTGGAAACCATCAATGCAGAAATCTACCTACAAGTTTTAGAACAACATCTGCTCCCATTCAGATGACATCTTTTTCAGAGAAGGCGTTGCATATTTCAGCAAGACAATGAACCTAAATCCCTCACTGCATCCATTACAACAGCATGTCTCCTTACTAGAAGAGTTCAGGTGCTGAACTGACCTGCCTGCAGTCCAGATCTCTCTTCAACTGAAAACAGTTGGCACATCATAGAACAAAAAATCTGGTAAAGACCAAGGATTGTTGAGCAGCTAGAATCCTCTATCAGACAAAAACGGGACAACATTCTCTCCAAACCCTCCAGCAGCTGCTCTCCTCCTCCTAGATGTTTACAGACTGATGCTTCACAGAGGGAAACATGATCCTGTCCCAACTTTATTGAGCTGTTTCTGCCATCAAACTCAATATTACTTTATTTGTTCAAATTGTTAAATTTTTTAGTTTAAACATTTGAAATGGTTAGTGTTCCATTGTGAATAAAATAAAGGTTTATGAGATTTGCATATTATTGCTTCTGTTTTTATTTACATTTTACACAATGTCCCAACTTTGTTGGAATTGAGGTTGTATTACTTTTATAGTAACAAAATCTTTATTAAAGTTTAAAAAACATATATGGTAACTTGAAAATGCTCCAAAGGAAGTATCACAATATGCACTCCTGATATTTTCAACTTAGATAAAATCTCTCTAAAAATCTTTCATAATTGACACAATTTTAATATTTTCTTTAACATCACAGTTGTCATAAATACTTTACCACAACTTTCATAATTTGGCGTATGTTTCCTAATGGTTTTTTCAAACATCTGAGAGCTACATTTAAGGCTTTTCAGGCAGCACATGATCACTGTCTTCTGTATGAGAGTCTTGTAGACTTTTATGTCTATTTTGAGCTTTGAAACCGCCAAACAGCATTTTCCAGAAAAAGCTTTATAATACACTGAAGAAGAAAACCTAAAAGTCGTAACATGGCCTCTTTCTGGAAATAAAGTAAAGTAAAAGTAAAAAACATCCAAGTTGTAGGTTTATGGGCGCAAAAGCTGTTTGTATTGGTATTTATGGGATCTGGGGTCCTGTGTTCACTTACTTTTCTGGCAGATAGTGATGTTCTTCATTAAAAAAAATACAGTTTAGAGTTTATGGACCCCATCTTTAGTCTGTGTTCTGGTTCAGCCTTTGCCGCCAGATAAAATGTGTTGATTTTGTTTTAGTTATATCACACATTCTCAGTTTAAAGTTAAAAATTTTAACCATCCAAATACAACAATGTGAGGAAATCTGTGTGCACATATAAACTTCTTGACATTAATTTACATAACCTTTCCGCAGCTCCTAACTCCATATGAATTATTCAGCCAATCACACGCCTGAGCGGTCTGAGCCGTGTCCCTGATTGTGACATGCTGCGTTCACTTAAAAATGTCTCACGCTATGCTTGACTGACACGTGTCCGTACGCGAGTGTGTGCAAATACTTGTGCAAAGCCATCAATGAAACATGTAATTTCCTTAATTGTAAGTTCTTACAACAAGCCAATCTGATTGGGGAGGGACTATTTCTGGCTATTAAGAGTGGTTCTAATCCGTGATTTGATGCAGTATTCCAACTAAAAGGACAAGTGTTTGGCAAAAGCAATTTTAATGCACAAGTGTTTTTTTCTTTTTGTGATTAACTGGTATTTTTAGTTTAACTTCAGTTTTTATCACCCGCTGCCAAGGACAAAGGCAGAGCATTAATGTTTTTGCTCATGTCTGAGTGTGTTCATTTGTCTAAATAATTACTGAACAGATTTTTAATGGAACTTTCGGAAAAAAATTAATAGATGTACCTTTACAACTGATTACTTTTTAGAGTTACCCCAATTCAAGATGTCCGCCACAGTCAACTGACCTTAGAAAACATAAAATTGTCTCTTACTCAGACTTTCTTACAGTTATTGAGCTAAACCTTGGTGTGGTAGTAGCTGAGCATTGTCCCCAAACTATACTTTGAGCACAACACATTGTGTCTCATCTATGCTTAAAACTTTGGTATTACCTGTTGAAGTCAGTCCTGTTTGTTAGCAAACTATGTCATGAACTGCTGGATAGCTGAAACTCTCAAAGCATTGGATGTGCATCTGCAAGTGATTAACTTTTGGAATGGGCTAAGTTTAAGATGGCCACCACAGCTGATCAACCTTAGCCTACACAAAAATAGCTTCAACGTGGTGTATTTTACAAATATTGAGCTAATTTTTGGTGTGGTTGTAGCACAGACACAATACATACTCCAAGAGCTAACAGATCAGGCAAGATATTGCAATATCACATGAGATTGCACACATTGTTTTTTTTAAGGTTTGACCAAAATATCTATAACACTGTCATTTCTCAACATAAAATCATCTTCATAATGGCACAAAAGAAGATGAATGCTAGGCATTTAATTACAAAGTGTTTTCATTTAAATCTTAACTTTTTTTTCTTGTCTTCTCTTCCAGAAATGTTAGACTCCAGTAACCTTGTCACCTTCAATGGTTTAGCTAACAGTTCGAGCTATGATGCTTTTCTACTGGACGAGGAGCGGGGGAGACTACTGGTTGGAGCGGAGGACCACATCTTCTCGTTCGACCTCGTCAATATCAACAGAGACAACAAACAGGTAAAACCTAAAGGCCACTTTCTCTGGTAAAAGAAAAAAAATGGTTATGCTTTAAAGAGTTTAATAGAGTCAAGTTTTATCTTCTCTCCTCTGCTGCCTGACCCCGCCTCTAGAGTCCATTATTTCATCTATTTCTCACCCGCCTTCATCCCTCCCTCTGTCTGTCTTAGTCCAGACAAGGCTGTCCATAATTCCATTACTCCACCTGGACTAGGTTAACAGTCTTTTTATCTGATTCGAGCTGCTATCAAAGACACACAAGTCTGACACGGTGTTGCCTGCAGGCTGCAGAGAACTTCACAGGGGAACAAATTGCTGAAAAATGCATAGTCAATGCAAAAATGAAACGTGCCCTGGAATTTTCCTGCCTTTGGTTCTTTTGTTCTAATCTATGCAATGTTATGAGATAAAGACTAAAAAGCTGTGATTAAGCACACCTAATGTAATCAGTGTAAAATGCAGATTTTTTTTAATGTGGAAAGAAATACTCAG
This sequence comes from Kryptolebias marmoratus, assembly GCF_001649575.2. NCBI lineage: Eukaryota > Metazoa > Chordata > Actinopteri > Cyprinodontiformes > Rivulidae > Kryptolebias > Kryptolebias marmoratus. Next base: position 11,100,655 of record NC_051447.1, on the reverse strand, counting down.
CTGATCAAGAATGTGGATAAAGAAATCTAAGGAGAAAGATTTGTTCTCTGTAAGGGCATCATAATGCATGGGCATGCAAGTGCATATATTTCCATTGTCTACTCACATATGTGTGGCCAGCAATAGAGAGAGGGCTCTGTTGCACCCCAAATTTTGAGAACATAATCACCCCCATACTTATTACAGCTCACACATGCACACTCATATGCTCCATGTGTGTTTATAATTCATGTGTAACCAGAGGCCACAAAGAAATTACAAGCACAGTTGCAAAACCTTGGTTTCTGTTCATATTTAAAGTGAAAAGTGCTGCCTTGTGCTCAAGATTTCAAACGAAGTAGGGAGTTCAACTTTTTTCTTTTGATTTTTGATTGTATTTTTATAAATTAACATAAAGATTCTACTTTTTTCAAGTTTGTTTTCTTTCATCTAAATCCTTTTTCTTTGTGTTTTAGGTTATTTGACCAGTCATTGGTAGCAATACATAAAATAGTCCAGTAGGTTCCAGGTACGTATCTGGTACCAACTGGCTACTCAATGGGAATGTACTAGATACTCACCTGGTTCTCACCTAGTCCGTACCGGGACCATGTATGCACCTTCATAATACAGCCCAGTTCTCGTAGTACCCGGTACATATCAGGCTGTATTATGTATTGCTACCAAATCCTTTTTTATTATATTTACGTGTGACTAAGCAAAGAAAAAAGTGTGAATGATGGCAAATCCAAAGTCAGTTGCCCAGAATGATCTTTTTTTTTTTTCTTTTCTGATTCATCATACTGACTCATCACCATTGTGCATCTCTGCTCTCCGTTTCACCAAAACGTGTTAATCCTCCTCTCAACCTTCATTGTAATCTGAACGTGTCTTTCTCTCATTTGCACAGATTGCGTGGCCTGCCACCCCTTCCAAGAGGGATGAATGCAAGTGGGCAGGAAAAGATCTCGGGGTGAGTCCTCACACATGTTGGCATCTTGCTTGGAGCTCTTCCATTGAGTGTTCCTGTTGCTGTTCTTTCCTCAGATTTGTCTGGGTTTTCTAGGTACATCTCATATTTAAGAGACAAAATAAGAATCTTTGTCCTCTCTCTATATAAAGGGACAAAAAAGGTTGAAGATGTTGGAAATTACCTTTGATGAAAGCCATGTTCCATTTCACCTTTACCATGTTCGCCCTTCTATAGGCCATCTCCCAGTGACACCTGAAGCAAAGCATACAAACACGAAGTGGAGTACAGTTGTGTCAATAGCACAAGGACAATAAACCTAGTTTATTAGTTTATCTGTGATGTACAGATACATTTTGGGAATATGTTTGTGCTTGACTCAGAGCATGCACATGTGTGTGTTTCCATTGTTGTCTGTCACGATGGGTTGGCACACATGGCCAGTTCCGCTCAAACACAAGCTCGACTCTGTGTGCACACTGGTGTTAGTGTATCTTATCTTTGTGTTACTGTTTAGAAAGGCCCCTCTCAGTATTGTATCTGATCTCAATTTCATGGTTGAATGAGTCTTCAGTGCAAGGCTGCAGGTTTTGGGGGATTATCCAGAACCACATACATCCTTTTACATCAAAGGGCTTTCATTGGGGGTCGCACCATTTTTTTTTTTTTTTTTCAGGTTTCACATAAAGTCGAAAAACTACACGAGCTGTACACTGGCATCACACAGTGGAAAGATTGCACTCTGGCAGCATAGAATCACACAAATAGCAGTAATGAGGTATTTGCGTGCTGTGAAAATGTTTACCCTTGAAATTGAGGCAGTGAGCGCAAAGACAGAGGAACACACGAAGAGGCCTTGATTAGGACATTACTAAAGCATCCAGAGCTCTCAAAGTGATGCATTTCTCCAGACCACAATTTACAACCACAGAGCAAATGTAACAGCTGCCCCCTCCCTGAAAATGCCTGAGGACTTTATCACTATCCCTTGCCGAACGACTGGCCCAGGTTGTTCTATTGTAATGTCCAAGAGCTAACATACGTAAGTGTGGTTTTGTTAAAACGCTTGATGTCATTCCTGAATAACTGCCCGGTTGTTACAGAAAATAAATAAATAATATTCCAGTAATTATTTTATAGTTCAAGTGCATTTTCTGGATTGACTCAGAGATCTTGTATTATCCAAAATTCACTCAACTCACCCACATTTGTACAAATCTGTCCACCCATTTCTCTGGTGGAGAGTCTTCCTTACTACCCAGTCCAAAAAGAGTGATTAATTTGATCCAAAAAGTGAGTCATTTATTCTTTGTGGGTATTTCACTTTTCAAGCAATGACACGGTTTGTGATGGAGAAAATGGTTTTTCACTTGAGGGCAACACACAGCTGCGCTCGTGTGACTATATCCAACACCTGTCAGTGTTTAGGTGCAACCGTACCTACCACATAGCTAATGAATCTAGCTGGGACAGCCGTGGCAAATCCTTAACAGAGGTGATCCTGCGGGGCTTTATAGGAGTTGATGAAATGCACGTAATATGGGCGTGAGACTGATGAGAGGGGGGGACATGTGCTCTGACAGTTCAACAGTAGGAAACACAGAAGGTAAAGTCATTAAGCTGCACGCTCATATAGATTCTCAGACATGCAGGGTTGAGGTCAGCCTAATGATATTGTGCAAATATACCCCTTTTAGGGTGAGCTATAGTCCAGTGGCTGAAATATGTAAACTGTTCAGATAGTGTGTTAATAATAACATGAATGGTTGAAAGGTGTTAAACAGCTGAGGAAAAAAACAGTCCTAATGGTAGCGTGCAATGACAAAGATTTTATGGTGTTTCAAGAAAGATTTTTTTAAAAAATGGGCTTAGCAGTATGACATCAATGGAAATAGAACATGTTGCTCTGCAGCCAAAAGCAGGATTGTATGATTTCATTTCAGTTTTTATAGGTGAGTGTGAAGCTAATAGCCATGTGTCTTAAAAAAAACAGGAAAACATGAAATTATCATAAAAAGTCTTCTAACTACTTCTTATTTAGCTGTTTTTTTGTGTGCACACAGCTTGCAAAACTACATTCTAGGCTGTTCACAGTATTTTGTTGCTACATCAACAAATTCTAAACCCACCTGGGCAGCCGCCCCTAGGTTTATGATTCATCTACTGGAGTACACCTTTGAAATGAAGTTAGGCAGATTTTAACCAGTTTTCTTCTAATTATTGTTTTTCATTGGCATGGTTTGTGGACCTAGATGTTGGAAGCTGTAGCCTTGAATGTTTTCTGTCGTAGGAAAGCTCCCAGGACAGGTGTCCTCCTTCATTACAACCAGCTTAAAGACATTCTTTTGTTTAGCACGTGACACACTTTTGCCACTTTGTGCAGGGTTAAAAAGATTTAGATATTTCTGACCAGCTAGCATCTAGCAAGGAAATAGTCCATCTTGGAACCACCTACAAACCACTAATTGGCAGTTTTGCTCGCTATTTTTTTTGTACAAGTTTCAAGAAAACTGTTGTTAGACAACCTAACAAATTGGCCCCAGTAAGCTAGGCAGCTGTTCTCTCCAGCTTCATATTTAACAAAGTGAGTGATTTCATTTTTACATCCAACTCCCTGTAAGAGACTAAATCATTTTATTTGTCGGAGTGTCAAACTTTCCCTTTAAGCAAATTTAGCTGAGGAAGTCAGAGCTGAAACAACAGTGTCTGCCCTTCTGAATAATAACAGAAAAATTCAGTGTGGTGGAAAAAAGTCCGCAGCTTGTGATCTTGGTGTTAATTTATGCTGCTCTGGAAAATGTCAGCACTCCAACCTGATGCCCCTGCATCCATTTACGCCTCACACAAGGGGACATCATCACATCATCAGAGTGAAATGTCCGTGAGCTCTACAGACAGATTTAAGAGGAAAAGGAAGAGAGAGGAATAATTTGGCTGTCGTGCAATGTCGATGTGTGCCGTGGTTCCAAATCCCCTTGCAGATGTGTGCCTATTTGCCAGGTGGATATCCAGCGTGTTTTTATAATTGGGCTAAACCAAGCTTAATCTCTTAAACACATGTGCCTAAATCAGCTCCTCGAGGCTGCTAATAACCCTCCTACATTAACCAATGCCGCTGATTAGCAGTTTAATAAACAGTCTCACACCACTGGGACTATTGAGATGTGGTGGAGAGCCAACTCAAACACCCCTCAGTAAATTCAAGCATATGGATCATTAAAAGATCTGTAGCAAATTTGCCTGATTTGACTTCCACATGGGATTTCCTTGAAAGAGACTTTGTCTTTAGGCAGCGACTTTCAAGTTGGTAAAGTGGAGTTTCATCAATGTTTTTTTTAGTTTTATTTCCCTAAGCTACATTATTCTCTGCTTTCTGTTAATGTAAAATCTAGCTAAAATAAGAAAATTAGAAATGCCAATATTTCTTTTTGGTAAAGAATAAAACTTTATAATGGAGAGGAGGGAATTGCCAGAATGAGAAAGCTCTTTCATGAATGTCCCAAGATCCCCGAAGTGTAACACTTTTTGCCATCTGTGTTTCTCATTGTATGAAGTTATCCAGGAGTTATGACATTTTTCGTTTTGTTTTTGTTCTTTAGAAAGAGTGTTCTAACTTCATCCGGGTCCTTCAACCCTACAACCAGACCCACCTGTACATCTGCGGCACAGGAGCCTTCCACCCCATCTGTGCTTATCTGGAAATGGGCAAGAGGGCAGAGGTAGTGTATTTGGTGCTGTGTGGGATTTAATCACTTCTATAAATGCAGGAGGTCACTTAAATCCCCGCCGAACAGTCATGAAATGTAACAGCACTGCCATTGTAGAGTAATAGGAAAATACACAAGTGAAAAGTTGAGCAAAGCAGCTTCTCTTCATTGATTAACTTCCTGTCAGTGATTTCTTTTGTGTGAAGAAATGGGGGGGGAAATGGGTCGGCACAGTACAGCAGCTGGATATTAAACAACCTCTCTCCTACATAAAAGTTTAATCAGTCATCTCAACACAGGTCTACAGGTTAATCAGTGTACCTGCATTAATTCTGCAGACCAAGAGAGAACAGGGAGGGTTTGCACCGTGCTGCTTTTAACTACAGCTGACTCTGTCTGTGTTCACTTGAGCTTAAAGAAGTCTAGTCAGCACATAAATAAGCTTATTTCTCTTTCAGTTTGTCCAAACTCTTTAGGTAATGTGCCTTTTTATCTTTTTCTCTTTCCCATTATTTATATACCATTCTGTGGCACTGTTGCAGAAATGATTGTTGACCCCAGGCAGAATAAGCCAGCAGCGTTCTTAAAAAAAAAAAAAAAAAGGGCATTAGTCATTGCTCACTAAAGGCCAATTTTGTTTTGCATCCCAGCTCAAAAATAGCAAGCTATAACGAGAATAAATTGTAACTTGAAACACGGTCTATAAACATACCTTTACCCGGGCTTAATGTGGCTTTCATTGACCTCATGTTGAACTCTGACCCTCTCCGCCACAGGACAACATCTTCCGACTGGCCGCGCAATTTGAGAATGGCCGCGGGAAAAGCCCCTACGACCCCAAAATGCTCTCTGCGTCACTTCTGATTGGTGAGTTTTGGTCACTTGCTTATATTAGATCCAGACAGTACACATTCACTGTAGAGTTGGTCGTTAATTTCTGACAAATAACACACTTTTCTGGGGCAGATGGAGAGCTGTATTCTGGCACATCTGCTGATTTCATGGGGAGGGATTTTGCCATTTTCCGAACGCTTGGGGATCATCACCCAATCAGAACGGAACAGCATGATTCAAGATGGCTGAACGGTAAAATGTGGCTTCATTTCTCTTCATGCAAAAATGTGTTTATGTTCAAAATCATGAAATGACAAAGCTTAAAAAAAGTAAACGGAAAAATAATTTTAATTTATAAATATGATTTATAACAAAACCACAAACAAGCATGAGCCAAAACATTGAGATTTTGATTTAGTTTTTAGTTGTCAAACATCCCAAGCTTCGTGAAACTTAATTTTTCAGGTCTGTTGCGGTCTATTTGCACCAAATTTCATAAGTGAAGGCTGGAAAGTTAACCTCTATCATGGACCATTATTATTAAAAAGAGCTTTTTAACAAACTTGGAAGCATCAAATTCCCCTCTAAGCCTCAAGTCTCCAATCATTTCCATTCATGTGGGGACATCAGATATCGGAGCTCATTCACAAAGTCTCTGGATTTGCCTGTGTTGGTAAGATTAGAACTGCAGTGAGAGTTAATGACTGTTCGGCCTGTCTGGCTATCTTTCGGTACCACGGAGGACTTATAGAGCCACAAAAGGTCAGTTTGAACCTTTCCCTCAAGCTGCTGCTGCTGCCATCCCATGTCTCCCCCCCACTTTCCCACAGAACTAATCCACTCTCAGCTGTTTTCCTGTTGTGGAGTCAAATTCCTCCCATCTCTTCTCAACCACCCACCTCCCCTCAAGCGCCATCAAAATCGCAAGCGCTGGTCTCCGCGGCGCTGATTACTTTGACATATTAATAAGAGCCTTTTAAATGGGAGAAGTCTTTGTCTGAGCATTAATCCCCATCAATCTTTCACCTTGTTCAAACAAATACCCTGAGGATTGTGGCCGTTTGGGTTGGCAAAATCCAACAGCGTCTTTACAAAGAGGGGATTGTAATTTTGTGGATCGCTGGGGTGGGAATATTCTATTCAGCCTTTATCAAGAAGGTTACATGGTACTCAAATGTAACCAGAGAGATACATGGGAATGAATCTGTAATAGCAGATTATTCTTAAAAGATTTAGAGTAAATTGTAGTTTGGGTTTGTGGATATTATTTATGCATCTCTTGACCTTTTAATACCCTCTCACACACACTGATGATGGATTAAATATCCTCTGAATGAAATGGTCTTTTGTTGGGCATGAATTGGGAATGACCTCAGCGGTTGGCAACACAGTTGGCAGCCTGTTTTTGCGTGCGATCGTTTGCACAGGCGAATTCACCAACGTGTAGATTAACCGGCACATATTCACCGTAGAAAGCCTGTGTGGGGTACCCATGATTCATACCAGAGGTCTCGCACCAGCACAGCGCTTATAAATCTGCTTCCCACTTTGGCCACGCTCTCCTTTTTCACAGCTACTCCATATCCTAAATGGCCACAGAGACGTAACATGGCACTGTTTGTTTCTTCCCAGCTAAACCCCGAGCTTTCAGACACCAGCTCGTTTTACCCGTGATGACGCCTCAGCGACCCGTAGCTACTTCTCTTTGCTCCTTGCGCCCCCTTTACGTCCAGAGATGTCTCGGCCCCCATTCTGCTCCGCTTTGATGTCCTCTCGCTTATATGCTTACAATAAATTTACTCAAGTGCTACCCAGGACAATCGGACCCATGTGTGTCGGCGAGGATTTGATAAAGAGACGGGGGGTTATGTGGGATTTGGATGCGAAGCACTCGCTTGAGTTAAAGTTGGATCACTCACAGCCATACGAAATCCACAAATCCATTTTGTCTGCTTTTAGTTTTCTGAATTCCATGTTTTATGACGTAACCACATTTTTTCAACTAAAGCATGTCCTATTAGCTGGTGGGTTCAAAAATGTCAGCAATTACGAAGCATAAGCATACAAAATATATACTATATACGATCAACTGTTTGTGTGAAAATGTAAAGTTAAAAAACAATATTGTATTATAATTGAGAGATGATTGATTCACATGATGATGAGGAGGAGGAGGAGGAGAAGATTTTTATTTTGCTCTAGACTTTGTGCTTAGTGTTAAATGCAATGATTTATGGCTACAGGAGCCCTAGATTTGTTATATCACGATGATTGTTATCACTGAAACGAGAATGTTGGATAGAATGAGGGGATTGTTTTAGAGGTGTTCGAAAGATTGTCATTGGGACTAAGTTTGTAATGTAATGCTATAATTTTGTAGGTTTGTGAGTGATCTTTTTTTTGTATTTTCTTTTGCTTTTAGACCCCAGATTCATAAGCGTACACTTGATCCCTGAAAGTGACAACCCTGAAGACGACAAGCTCTTCCTGTTTTTCAAAGAGAATGCCATGGATGGAGAACACACCGGGAAGGCTACTATTGCCAGGATAGGACAACTGTGTAAGGTAACAACACGCACAAACAAAAAAACAAAACAAATGTCTTTCAAGCAATGATCAGACTGATTTTGTAGATATTACATAAAACTCTGGTCCTGCTGCAGAGAGTATTAGTAAATGAGAGCTTACTTAAATTTGTTGACATTCTTGCAGAATGACTTGGGAGGTCACCGGAGCCTAGTGAACAAGTGGACCACTTTCCTGAAAGCTCGCCTCATCTGTTCAGTCCCCGGCATCAATGGCATTGACACACACTTTGACGAACTACGTAAGTGTGTGTTCTTTATTCCAAAACAAACAAAAAAAAACCTACCTCACCGACTTTTACTGAAAGACTTCTCTCTCATTTTTGTTTTTGATTTTTATTTTATTTTTTCAGAGGACGTGTTTCTCATGAGCTCCAAAGACCCCAAAAATCCTGTAATCTACGCTGTATTCACCACATCCAGGTACGCCTACCTGCGCTTCCGACTGAGCAGGAAAGAGAGCCAATTCTCAAACAGCATATTTGTTTTGCTGATTTGTTGCTAGGAGATCAGCAGGAGTTGATAAGCAATATTTTTAACGGGGCAGCCTTCCTGGAAGAGCTATTTGAAAACCATACGTTCTTTAATCCCTTTCAGTTTAATTTCCAAAGTGTTTTAAACAACACAGCAGCCTTCGAGTGACCAGGCGTGCATCCTTAAAATTCCCAGACAGCGCTCCTGTAATCCACTTACAGGTGTCCTGTGGTTGCTTTCCCTCCCAATAGAAACCCAGCTTGGGCTTTGCTTTTATCCAATTCCCCCATTCCTCGCTACCTGTCCCCCATTTCATTGAAACCCTGGCGAGCTTTGTAGGGAAATCAAATTACAGAGCAGAAGGGAGCCAGAGAAACATGATATTCACTTAGCAGGAATGCACGTTCCTCCCCTAGCCACCGCCCCAGCCATGAATGGGGTTTTCAGAAGCCGGGTGTGGCTCTATTGAAGCATGTGGAGAGGTGAAGGCACGGGGAAGGGCAGATAAGTGAGCTGAAATGGCACAGATGGTGGCACTTACCATGATGATAGTGAATTTGCATTTGGGAGGAGGGGGGGTATTTTTGTGTCCACTGTTGTGTGTGAAGCGCTTTGTAAAGAGGACAAGCACATCCCCATCAATCACAGCCAATGATGAGACCTGCTCAATGGAACATCAGTGCAAAACAACACGCCGCCTTGCATCACCGGGCCTGTGTGGTTTTCCCTCTGATCTCCGGATTGTATTCAAACCAAGAGATTGGTGCTCATTGGCGGGCATCCACCTATGTATTTGCATGTCTGTTGCACACACACACACACACATACACGTGTGCACTTTAAAATTCAATTATGGGGCATTGAGGAATTAGAGTGGTTTAATTGGTTTTCTAAGTGGCCGGTTTTCTGAGATGAATAGAGCAGAGATTCACAGGAACCAGCTTTTAATATCACTGCTTAATGAGGCACATAGAGGCTGCCACTGACAGATCAATGTTCGATTGTGCTCCGATTCCTGCGTACGCATTTGTGCCTCTTTCTGGGGATAAATTCACACACGCCCTACGCTCTGCGTGCGTGCGTGTCTGCACAACCACATCATCGCCCTTCTTTCTAAGCGCAGATATTGGAGTGTCTGGAGTTCTTGCCCCTGGAGTTAATTGAATTTCTCTGTAATTAACATTTTCAAATGCTAATCCATTCATCTTCCGTGCTTTGGTGAATAGTGTCAGCTGTGTGTATGCCAGCCACATCCCTAATTAGTCTGATACAACTTCCCACTGCAGTCAGCAAGACAAAGGACATCTTGAATCTTACTGAATCATTTGGTTCGTGAAAGTGCAGAAGATTTGTTGCCCAAAACCAAATCTGCCATCTGTTAAAAGGTGAAAGTTAATGAATGAACTTTAGATCCTTTCGGAACATCTATTTAAACAAATCAAATCAAAACCACTCTGACAAAAATTGTGAAAATATTGCTTTAATCATAGTCAAGGTTACTGAACTCAATGTTGTGCACATATTGCAAAGAGCTAGCTCTGTTTTTGTGCAACAAGGTGTCATTAACTGCTCTGAAATCTTGGAATATTCATACAAAACCCCCAAATCTTCAGTTCAAATGAGTCAGATCTCAAATTACTGTCTGTTTGACCGTGACAGAGTGTAAATCTAAAAGAAAGAAAATCCTTGTAATTCTCCCTTCTTCTTTTTTTTTAACTACACAATTGTTCAACCTTGCCTGTTTGAATCTTGTTTGAGTGGTGAAAGGCAAAAATCCCTCCATCTGGCCCAAGCAAAGGCTCGCAAAAATATTGGATAGCGTTTCAAACGCGCTCAAAAACGGGTCTTCTGTTTTGTTGGTGGCGTGCCCAAATTCCTGTCTGTTCTCAAGAGGCTGGAAGCAATCAAGGAGAAGTTCCAATCTGTCATTCCTGTACTTAGGTAATGACAGCCTTGCTCCCCTCTGTCTTTGTGCGACGAAGGGTCATTTTGCTGTCTGTCTTCAGTATTTCACAAGCTCCTAATCCTTGTCTTGTGACCGATCATTCATGAATTCCCCCCCCCCGTTTGTTTCTGGCTATTCTTTTTTTTCTACCTCCCTTGTTCTCCAGATCCTTACATGTTTTTTTTTACCCTTTCTTCTTCCACAGTAACATATTTAAAGGCTCAGCAGTTTGTATGTATAACATGGCAGACATCAGGAGGGTTTTCCTGGGCCCCTACGCCCACAGAGATGGACCCAACTATCAGTGGGTGCCTTTCCAAGGGAGGGTCCCTTATCCTCGACCTGGAACTGTGAGTCTTTATATTAAAAGTGAGCAATGAAGTCACATTTGCACCTAAAATGTGTTATGTAACTATTTCTGCTTCAATCTCAACTTCAGTGCCCCAGCAAGACATTTGGAGGCTTTGATTCCACCAAAGACCTTCCCGATGATGTCATCACCTTCGCAAGGGGTCACCCTGCCATGTACAACCCAGTCCACCCAATTGGGGGGCGCCCCATCATGGTTCGGACAGATGTGGACTACCAGTTCTCCCAGCTGGTGGTGGACAGGGTGGAAGCAGAGGACGGGCAGTACGATGTCATGTTCATAGGAACAGGTAGATTTGTTGTTTTATTTTATGAGAAATGCTCATATTGTACAACTCGATAAGATAACCTAGACAAATAGAAATAAACAATCAACGAAAAAGCTTTAAACCTTTTTTTAAGTTCAATAAAGATGAGACGGTTTAGTCCTAAAAAGAAAGATCTGCAGGTCATTTTTGTACCAGTCTAAAGGATTGTTTGAAGACGGCTGTGCTCTTATTTGTGCTAAAGCTGGATTTCTACTATATCACACACCTCAGCAGTTTATACTGCTCTCTGTTAGATAGAAATAGGCACGTTTGGTAGTTTAGGTCACTCAAAATGAGAAAAATCCTTGTGTTAAACCCGTTTTATGAGCTATGGAGGAAACGGACCTTGAGATGACTGAAACAGGAAGGTGAAAATAATGCAATGATTAACCAACCAATCAGAACGGGTCGAAGCTGCTAGGCCCGTCTCAAAAGTACAGAGGCTCGAGGTCTGTTTGAAGAGGTCGGTAATGGTCTGTTCTGGGGAAATGCAGAAGGTCAAACAGATGTAGGGATTTTAATCAGGAGCATGTCGTCTAACAGTATATCTGTCTGTTTGCCGTTTCTCAGATGTGGGGACTGTGCTGAAAGTGGTGACAATCCCCAGGGAGAGCTGGCACGACTTAGAGGAGGTTGTCCTGGAGGAGATGACTGTCTTTAGGGTATGTTATTCAAAATTGAGCAGCAATTTTTTTTTTTTTTTTTTGAGGCAAATCTAAAAGAAAAAGCATGTTTTGCTCATAGACATAGCTCTAAACGACTTGTATGTATTTTGAACAGGAGCCTACTGCCATTACAGCTATGGAGCTGTCCACTAAGCAGGTAAAAGCATTTTTTGCACACATAAATAATTTAAAAGTGAAATACATTAAGGAGCTCTCGTTGACCTTTAACCAAACCTAAGATATCTAATCTCCCTACATCCACCCTGTTTTTTTTTCTCAGTAACTTCCCTGCTGAGCCACAGAGGAACATTTAATTTTACGTCCTTTCTTCCCCTTTCGCTCCCACAGCAACAGCTGTACCTCGGCTCAGCCCTGGGCGTATCACAGATGTCTTTACATCGCTGTGAGGTGTATGGGAAAGCTTGCGCCGAGTGCTGCCTGGCCAGAGACCCTTACTGCGCTTGGGACGGCGCTGAGTGCTCAAGATACTTTCCTACTGCCAAGAGGTAGGAGCTTGGAGAAATTTAACACTCCTCTTTAGGCTTTATTTATCCTCGGAGGGTTTGCTGAGCCTGCACAGCTCTTTTCAGCAACATCCTGCCTTTTTTGTAGTAAAAGTATCATACGTAGATGCACCTGGGAGTTATTAGCACACCTGCATTGTGATGTTGTTGGCTTGAAATTGTTGGCATGTTTTTTTCTGGATGTACACAAAAATGTGCCTTTAGTGCCAGACCTCCACTGGCCAATCAGCAACAGCAGTAAATCTAAAAAGATAAGAAAAAAAAAAGAGCTACACGCAGAACCACCTAAATATGGAAATAATCAGACAAAAAAAGCACTCATTAAATACACACATGCACAAGTATGCATTCCAAGAAATACAATCCTGCAACCTGGGTTAGTGCTCCTGCCAGCAGCAGTTTTGAGTCGATTGCTCTCCAGTCAGAATACACACACGGACACACACACACACACACCAGCTCACATGCACTAAATTACAACAGGAGCTGTCTGAGCGATTCATTCTGCAGCTAACCACTTCAGCCTTTCTACACCAAAAAGAACAACACGGCTGCGTCTCATTCATGGTCCCACACCAGCAGAAGTACACCGGCGACTCTACTCCAGCTTGGAGGTGGCACAACCTGTCGTTAAAAGCCAAGACCGGCTCGTCTCAGCTCTCCTCTACACGGCAAAATATTTTCCCTCCCAGAGCGACGACCAGACACCGGGCCCCTCACGTGCTCATACAAACAGAAGACTGAAATGTCAGCTCAGGAAATGTACAGAAGTCAGAAATGTGCGAGGAAAAAGAGGGAGACATGAGGATGTGCTGGCAGAGTACACACAGGCCTACCGACAACTTTATTCAGCTTTTTCCCATTTTTTTTTCTCCATTCTGCGTTCACCACTCTGTTCCCTTCTGTCCAGCCATCATGTGTGGCTCTTTTACTATTACATCACGTGTCGACCTGTCAACAGCTTTAAACCGTGACAGATAGGAGCAGGGGGAACACTCACAGCTAGTCAGTAAAAGCAGACCATGAATATGCCCAGCCATCACTGTAAAAAAAAAAGCCAAAATGACGTAGTGGAATTTCATACAGAGGACAAAGAGCAGCCCAACCGCTTTTACACGGTTCTTCAAGAGCACAACAGTTATGAATGTGTTTCATAATAACGGCTCATTGGATGTCAATGAAGCATGACTTTTCACTTCTCTTAGCATTAATGTTTCTTTGATTTTTTTTTCCAGGGTTTTAATATTTTTCTTTATCCATGCGGTTAATCAATGGGGTAAAGGTTGAATAAATACACTTTTTTGTTTGGCATTGAACAACATTGCCCTCTAGTGTTTAAAATTAGGCATTACAGGAAAAATTGTGCAAAGTTTAATTTCCCAGCCATCATTACCTTTGGTTGTGGTTCATTCACAGGAGAACCAGGCGACAAGACATCAGAAATGGGGATCCTCTCTCTCAGTGCTCGGACCTCCAGCATCACGGTACTCAAAACACCAAGCAGTAATACACACGCTCCTAATACACACGCTCCATCCTTCCTTTCAGTCGTCTCACCCCTCTCCTTCTCTGTGTTTGGGCAGACGACATGGATGGTGTCGGAGGCAGCGTGGAGGACAGGAGTGTGTTTGGTGTGGAGAACAGCAGCATGTTTCTGGAATGCAGCCCCAAGTCTCAGAGAGCGCTCATCTACTGGCAGCTGCAGAGGGCCAACGACGATCGCAAGCAGGAGGTCTGTGGGTGCATTAACGCAAGCGTGTATGTGTGTGTTTTAGGGGGAAAAGTGTAAAATGCATGGAATGTGCACATTAGGTGCTAACTATGGCACTGAATGCATTTTCAGTGTACAAATAATACAGTGGGATGGTTGTAAATTACAAATTCAAATATTTATTTTATGTTTCTGAATTCCAGCAGACAGAACAAATTTCCGCACTGTTTCACCACTCGTGCTTCATCGTTTGACCTGTAACATTTTAATCTTTAACCTCCCAGAAAGGGAGGAAGGGCAAAAAGCTTTGGGTGTGGATGTTAAGATTCACTTTTTGACCCGAGGATGTAACTTATTGCTTTAATAATTTGCACCGTGGCTTTATTTTTCTAGCTGGTCACTGAGACTGTGTTGTCTCAGGAACCAGCAAAATGAGAAATATGATACAGGAAGTCATGCTGAGTTAGAAATCCTCGAGTCTGTTAGCTTATCTGAAGCAAAACACAGCAGTTTTATGCATTCATCTGGAAGGATATTACTACTGGATTAGTAATACTGTTTCTAGCGTGTAATAATCTAAAAAGTATGTGCATAAAATCTTTTTTGGTCTTACAAATTGTTTAATAATCTTAATGCTGTCATAAAAAGCTGCATTCCTGTTAGGTCAACCTATCCATTACCCAAAGGGCAAAATGCTCGTAATAATGTTTTTGCCTGTGTTTGTGTATGTCTGTTGTTAAAACGTCTCATGAAACTCCTGGACAGCTTTTAATTGAACTTTCAGGAAATAATCATTGGATGTACCTCTATAATGGATTAATGTTTGGAGCCCAACTCAATTCAAGATGGCCGCCACAGCTGACTGACCTTAGAGAACACAAAAATTACTGTAATTCAGTCAGTTTTACAGATATTGAGCTAAAAGTTGGTGTGTTACTAGCTAAGAGTTATTCACAACACATACATGTTTTTATGTCTGAACCTTGTTTGTTTCTTCCAGATTAAGATGGATGACAGGGTCCTGCGCACAGATCAGGGTCTTCTGATCCGCAGCCTGACTCAGTCTGACACAGGAGTCTACCACTGCCAGGCAGTCGAACACGGCTTCATTCAGCCTCTGCTGCGACTCAACCTTCAGGTCATTCCCACACACAAACTGGGTGACATTCTGCCTGGAATTCCTGGTGCCGGAGGCGGCTTGGGTCACTCAGCCAAGCACAGGGTGTGGTACAGGGACTTCCTGTCTCTGTTGGACCACCCGGAGCTCAACAGTGTAGAGGAGTTTTGTGACCGAGTCTGGAAGAAGGAGCGCAAACAGAAAAAAGCGAAGACTTCCAACGGTAACAGTCAGGGCAAAGCTGACAGTGCCAGAGTTTTGAACTCCCCGTTACGGCCTAAAGCTTCAGCCCCCACCGCTCAGAAGCAGCAAGCCAGTCCCCCGCACAGCAGGCCATGGGTTCAGGCTGGCTCTCCGACGGTTGTTGGGCAAACACGGAGCCAGAATACCCAGAGAGGTCAACCAAGTCTGAGCACGATAAGCAGCCAGGCCAATAAGGGCAACCAGAAGAACCAAAACGGTCAGAAGGGGCAGGGTGGACTAGTTGGCTCGCAGGTCGCAGGGGGGTCTCGGGGGAGCAGCCAACATGCAGCCAAGTGGAGACGGCTGCAGGAAAATAAGAAGGGACGCAACAGGAGGACCCACGAGCTTCAGAGACCACCACGAAGTGTTTGAGTAACAGCACAGAGATGCACACCAAGACTTACACACATACAAGCACAAAGCCATGCATCCACGTTCCGAGTTTCAGTGACCTCCTCATAACAACAACCCATCCAGCTCACTTTATTTTAGCTAAAATATGTGAACTGCATCCATGAAACGACAACAAAAAAAACTCTTACTCAAAGAAAGACACACAAAGGCACAAAACCTGTGAAAAAGACTGGAAAGGACTGAAAACCAGGAATATGTACTGTAAATGTGTGAGGACGTGGCTGTTTGCCTGGAACGCAGCCTTTTTCAACCTCCTGTACATAAGCTACTAAAAAAGGACTGGGACAAAAACACTTGACAAATTTGTCAGTGAATGAGTGGATTTGAGGACAGCTAGGTGTGCAGACACATATTGGAGCAGAAACGATGCATTCGCTGCCGCCTACTGGCCGTCTGAACTCATGGAAACTGGTGAAAAACTCTCATTCTGAACATTTTAAAGAGGAAAAAAAATCCTCAAGCAGAGCAACAACAGCATTAAAGGAGGAGAGAGAAGTGTTCATCTCTACGTGTGCATGGCTTGCACCACGTTGTTTTAGAAAAAAATGGAAAAATAGTTACATTTTAAAAAAAGCAAAACAAAAAAACATGCAAATTCATGCCACTGTGCAGACCGACTCCTCCATCAAAACATCTCCATTGAGGCTGGGAAGGCATTGTGCATGTTGTCAATGTTTTAATAAGCTAATTATTTTTTTTACACCCCACCTAAAAACAGAAAAAAAAAAGTCTCATTTTTCTTTCATATATTTTTTTTTCTTTCTAAACCTGCTCTTTTTTTTACGGGTGACATTTCAGGACTTTTTTTGTGTGCAAAAATCCCCTCTGCTCCTTCCAAGTAACTTATTATGCTTTTTTTCTTTTTCAGAAATTTATCATTTTGGGACACAAATCCCAGTTATAGGCTATGCTAAAAAAAAAAAAAAACCCAGTCTGAAACGAGGCTGACAGTTTTTTTGTGTACATATATACGACAAATTGAAATCTCTGTGTATATACAGTACAAGAGCACCACTTGACTATTATTTATTGCTCATTGTTTTGTGAAAGGGTTGCATTTATTTTTGATATTTTGGTATATTTCTCTCATCAGTATTTCAGAGAACCGACAGCAGCAGCAACAAAATCCCATTAAAGGACCAAGTGGCAAATATTATTTCGAAGAATCCCTCAAAATGAGGACGTATGGGTTGATAAGTTGAGCACTTTGTGCGTTCATTAATCACGCGTTTGACAACGATAAGCACAATTTAGTCTTTTTTTTTTTTTGTCCCAGATCCATCCGACATGTCTTCATTTCACCCCATAGCTGTTATACGTGTAAGATAATTCTCCAAAAGTGAAAAACATTAGCTGTGAATCTCTGTAAGAAATAGTGGAGAAACATTTTAAATCTAGTCTGAGGAGAAGACACATTATACTGCATGTGAATGCTACCTACAGTAAGTGCATCTTTTCTATTGTCTTTTTACGTGTTTTTGTGTGAGAGGTTAAAAATGCCCTTAATTAAAGCAAGGTGTGAATTACCTTTTTTGTCCTTTTTTTGCCAAAACAGTAATAATAATGAATAATAATCTGGCCAAAGCAGTATCAGATCCAACCCCCCTTCATCTTTAATTCAAAGATGGCACCTCCTACCCCCCCCCNGCTCCTCGCTCCTCAACACTTGACGAGAGTAAAGTGTCGATGCAATAAATTAGAGCAGATCGTGTTCTGACCCGACGCTCACAAGTATGAGTTGAAAATGTGTGAGAGCTGAGAGTTACCGATGCTGTAACGCAGTTCTTTCTAGCATGCATTCAGTTGTCTAAATAAACATCTCTGTTACAAAAAAAAAAAAAAAAAGAAGTTTCTGTGTTCTCTTTTCTCTGTAGCCCAGTCCAAACCTCCAGCCTGAGGCTTGATTGAAGTCACCTGGTAAGCCATGGAGCGTTAGAGGCTCGAAAACGTTTAAATCAGACAGGAACTTAGGGATGTATTGGGTTACTTTGACTGAGCCGACACATGTGCCGAGAGTTTTAAACAGAGTTCGAAGTCAGCACACTATAAAAGACAAATATCCACACCCACTCCTAGCCATGAATCATCTGAGTTTCCTGCTCTACTGACGTGTAAGCTTCTTGTTTATTTTTCCCTTTTTTTGACTTAATGAACTTGGAAACTTCATAGTCGGCAGAAAAAAAGGGAGCAGTTTTTGTCTCAGAGTGGGTGAGATCGTGTGAAGAAATGTGAATTTTACAAATATGTTGCAGATAAGTCAATGTAGCCACAAAAATTTAAAATCTAATGTATCTGACTGTCTTTTAAAAGCCAGATATGAACTAGTACTGACAAGAAAATATTGTTTCAAACATGAATGGACAAAAATAGTATCCCCGAGAATAATTATCTAAAGAAACATGTTCAAAACCAACATTAAAATCCTGACCAGATGGAGTCATTTCAGATACTGGCACCAGTGTGTCTTCTGGGGAATATCTGAGTCTGTAAGAGAAGCTTACGCTCAGTGAAAATGAAGTAATGGATGATTTAGGCCATCTACCAGGGGCGACACCGAAGAGGGGCCTGGGGGGGCAATGGCCCCCTTTAAAAATAAACAAATAAATGCTGGCCTCTCCTTAGCTAAACAATTTTATCTTCCTGAATCTCAAACTTTTATTTGGTGTGCAGTTTTTAATTTTCCTTGTAATAATTTGATTTAATTTCTGAAGTTCATCTCAGAAACCCCAAACCTGATGTTTTGTGACCAACAATTTGAGAACCACTGATTTAGGATTGTTAAAAACAACAAAAATGCAGTTTTGTGAACTTAAAATGTACCCAAGATGTGGAAATAAACAGAATTAGACCCCGCATGGTTGGTGTTGGCGGACATCTTGAGGAGGTGCCTGTGTTGTATACAGTATAGTGCTGTATCTCTTTATATTAGCCCATCTTATGTAGAGGATACGTAGGTGTTCTTTTCTCCATCTGATAAGTTTGTCTGAAAAGTTGTCGTGATGAATTCTCCGAGACAATTCAAGGTGTATTTGGTGATATGCTGGTGTAGATTCTCAGTCATCCAGGACATGGTAAACACAAAAAAGGTTCAAATAGAATAGAAGTCCAGTTGTTTTTGGTTTTCTATGATGTTCAATCTGCCTGTCAGAAATGAGAGAATAGGTTTTCTCCAAATGATGAATGTTTAAATGTCTGCAGAACGTAGTTTGCCAGATCACTGTATATTTGTCAAGGCGTGCTTGAAACCTGGGGTCGTGGTGGGACGTTTCACGGAGCACGGCTAAAATTTCCACAGTCATGCATCACGGCTGGAACTCTGCCCTGATTAATCGAACAGAACATGCTGACAACAGATGGGACTTTTTTTTTTTTGGAATGGGGAAGAAAAAAAAAGTCATTCATCTCAACAAGCTTCTTATTTTAGAAGATAAAGAAGGCTCCTTTGTTGCTGTGGCAACAAAGGAGTTTTTTGGATTAAAAAAAATGTTATAAAAAGCTGATGTTTTATCTGGTTCAGTCATAAATTTCTTTTTGTGACTTTTTTTATTTTGGAAGATTTTGGAGTGTCCTGAGGAGGTAAGGTTAGCTGGTATGTTTTTTCTTTTGTTTTGTTTTTTTATTGTAAAGAGGTGCAGTAATTGTTTACTAAAACCTAAAAGGATCTGTAAAAATGTAACGTTACAATACAGAACTAGCAGTTGGTGATCCATATATATGTATCTATATAGATGTAGATGTGTCTTTTTTATATATCTGAAATGTTCACAGTGAGTACTGCCTGTATATGCCGCATTTTCTCAAAGCATTTTGCTCTCAGACTGCAGGTTTACTTGTGGTTCCTAGAGTTTCTAAAAGTAGAATGGGCAGCAGAGATTTCATTCATCAGGCTCCTCTTTTGTGGTACCAACTTCTAGTTTCTTTCCATGAGGCTGACACTTTGTCTACTTTTAAGACTAGGCTTAAGTCTTTCCTTTTTGATAAATCCTATAGTTAGGGTATAGGATTCAGTTCTGCTGCTGTAGGCTTAGTAAAGTCAGCAGCAGAGTGAAGATATGTCGTCTGGATGTCCTCCCACAGTCTCTCTCTACTCTCCATGTTTGGAAATGCATCTATCGTTGCCATTAACCTGATATTCTTTGTTTTTCTTCCCATAGAAACTACACCTGGACCAATCCTCCTGTGTTTGTCTCCTGTCCTCTCAACCCTATGAGGTTGAGGCAGAAGGCAGCTCGACGTGAGCCTGGTTCTGAGATTACTTTTATTGTGAACAGGTTCTACAACATGTGAACTGAATTGGATTAAAAGCAGCCACCAGATGTCACTGTTGAACCACCATTCCAGCTCTTCCTTAAACCTCATAATATAACTCACAGAAAGCCTATATTTAGCCTTTAATTCACTCAGAAGTTGTGAAATCTTCCTCTCAGGTATAAGATTCAGACAGAACTACCCAGAAACTGCTCTCTGAGAGCGTTTCTGTGTGTCAGCTGAAATGATTAAAGAGCTGTAATCATGTTTCTGTCCTCAGGTTGCATGTGCCTTATGAATTTGCTGGTTACCATGACAACTGTCCTCACATGTTTGCCTGAGTCTTTACAAGTCTTGGCCAACATTTTGGAGGGGTTTATTGCAGTTTATTTTGCCACGAGGGATTTCTGCATTGTCTAAAATGCTTTCTTCACATATCTGCTTCTTGGAACTACACTTTTTTTATGGAGCTGTGTTTTGTTCTGCAGAGAATGGCAAAAAAATAAATCAAAATCCCCCATTTGGCAAATGTAGTTTTTTGGTATACTTTCAGGCATCAAGGAAAGGTCAGCGTGATTTTGAAAGAGAATGATTTGACTGAGACTGATCATGAAATTAGTAGGCAGCATGTAACAATTTTCTAATACCGGGTGAAACTTTTTGACCCAATATTTAGTCAAACCAACCCAACAACTTTAACCCAGCGACTGAGTTATCAAAGTAACCCAGAAGACTTTATTATGTGAATTTTGTTTTAATCTGGAGCTCCTCATTGACTGTTGGATGTAGTCTCAGTTCAGAATCTCTGACTCATCCCTTCTTA
Organism: Kryptolebias marmoratus; assembly: GCF_001649575.2. Lineage (NCBI taxonomy): Eukaryota > Metazoa > Chordata > Actinopteri > Cyprinodontiformes > Rivulidae > Kryptolebias > Kryptolebias marmoratus. Next base: position 11,079,739 of record NC_051447.1, on the reverse strand, counting down.
CCCAGGAGCCAGCCTGAGGAATTGTGGGAAATCAAGGCTGAGAAGAGGACATGTAGCTTAACAGCTGCTGAGCTCAGTGCATGTTTTATAAAGCTTCATGGAGTTTATTAAAAGCGAAAGCCTGAGCTGCTGCAGGGCTGTTTGTTTCATTCTATCTCAAGAGTTTTATTGTTTTTTCTTTGAACATGTTTCCCATTTCTTCCTCTCGCCTTCCTTGTAAGTGGAAACCGATTTGTCTCTTTCAGGCCGATAAAACATCTGTACTCACCTGCTCTGTCACGGAGTAACCCGAGGTGGCACTTACACGTTTACGTACATCCGCCTGCTGCACTTTACCACAGGCGGCTGCATTATGTTAATCTTCGGGAGCTCCTGTAATTAGCGACCCCGCAGGTGAGTGGCAGCTGTAGCAGAAACCACGGCAACCAAAGACGAGCCTCATAAAGAGCAGCTCTCCCTGATGACAGGTGACATTTCCCATCCAGACTGAACCCCGCTGAGTCCTCCAGGTGCCGTTCGAATTTCTTGGCTTCTCATTGATTGCATTTGTCTAGGTCAGTGGTTCACAAACTTTTCAGCTAATTGTGAAAAAGTATTTTTTTTAACTTTAATCTTGAACACTAATTTAACTATACAAAAAAAATCCATCTTGAGTGGCATCTGAGAAGAGTTGTGTATGTAAGACAATGACAAAAAAAACTAAAAGTAATAAATAGCCTCTTTAAAAATGTATACTATGTGAATTATATGGAATACATTACATTCTGAAGGGAGGATTTGACTAATCTGTCTCCTTCATTATAATCATCTGCCTCTAAAAGGATGATAAGGTTTTTGCCTGTGTGTGTGTACCTGTTCTTATTGAATTTTTTAGGACTTTTTCTAGTTTAATCACTTATTTTGTCTGGACTAATAGTCCTTATGGGGACCAAAGCCTGGTCCTCATACAATGGAGCATCATTTTTGGATTAGGTTAAGGTGTGAACCGAGTTTAAATTAGGGTTGGGAAAATACTGGGAGTGATTATATTTGGAGTTGGTCTCAAATGAAATCGAACGTTCATATGACTGTATTTTCAAGGTTTGATCAAAACAGCTACAACTCCGTCCTTTCTTATCATAAAATGTTCTTGGTCTAAAACTCTAGTCTAAGCATATACAAAAAGGCTAAGCAGCAAGTCTGAGTCATTTCACCACAGCACTGTTTGGGCTGAAAGAAAAGGAAAGTCATTTTTTGTGTTTCATTTCCAGTTATTTAGCCTCTGTGTTTATTACCACTGGGTGTTTCCAGCACATAGGCAGAACCCTCTGAGAGGGAAAACTGTGACACCACATCCCAAACTCTGAGCTACAATACTGGCTGTAATGAACAGAAAGATTTCTGAGGAGTTGATTCTGTATAAACTCATTCACAAGCACCAGCTTGTCCTCACACATACAAACACACACACATACACACAGACTGGGATTGATGGGTTGATCGATGACCTAATCCTGTCTCTAGAGGGGATTCATACTGTGATTCAGGGTTACAATCTAAGGACTTGTTAGATCAAAAAGGACTGACAAACCTCTCCAAATGCCATCTTCCCTCTGCTTCGGGGCTTGGAAAGTTACCTTAAGTCACCTTAAGGCCTGCATGTTGACTTATAAGTAGTTTATGTGGGCAACTCCCTTGTCAGCTCTATAGTGAGATGTGTTGTTTGAATTTTCCATCTCTGTGACTCATCTGTGTTTAATCTGGCTGCACACATGGGACCCCCACCCCCCCTGTTGTTGTAAAGTGATGACGCAACGATTTGTGACGCACCACCTCAACAACAGGTGTTTGTGTGTTGTTAAAAATTCATGAGCATGGAGGGACAGCTCCGGACGTAATTGGCAATCAGAGTCACAGCACTTGAGCATTATCTCTCACACCTCTCTTACTAAAGTAGGAACTTTTGTCCCCGAGGGACTCGCGGTCCTCCTCCTCCTCCTCATGATGAATCAGCCCATTAGATCCTGAAGGAGGGTTTGCTGAGATGTCAGCTGATGTCAGTTCACAAAGACAACTGATAGAGAGGTCAGAGAAAGATGTGAGGACAGGAAGAGGGATGGAGGTAACAACGTTAGGACCCTTCCTAATGTCATCATCACCTTATTTAAACGTGCATAATTATTAGGACGCTACACTTTTCAAGTAGTAAAAAGGATTTGGGCGTATCAAACCAAAAACACCAGTTCATCCTTGTTAAATATGAGGGGTTGTGGTTCAAAAATAATTCAGACTGATGCAACCTAAAAAATCTGCATTTTCTTGTGTTTTAACTCAAGTATGAGGAAGTTTAGCCTTTTTCTTCTGACTTGTGGGACCCCTCTAATATTAAATCATTTTAATTTGCACCACCACAGTTAGATACAACAAGCCTTGCATTACATGAAGGAATGTTAAGATAATCTTAACATGAGAAGTAATGAAGATGAAGCTGTTTTGGTCCAAATTTGAAAATAACATTTAGGCCATGGTCAGTTTTGTGTTGGCTATAGCTGATCGGCTGTGGCAGCCGTCTTGAATTCGGGTGACTTCAAAAAATCCCCAGGAAGTGCAGAGAGAGCAAGAGTCTGTACGTCAGCACCAACAATTGTTAAAGAAAACTGTGGCTCCATATTCCCATCTCGCTTTCATCTGTTTAAATGAATGCAACAAGAAGCCAAAGTGTTGTTGCATCAATCAGCTGCTGCACTTGTGGCTTCAGAGATTGGCCTCCAGACAACAAGCAGTAAATCCTATTAAGAGTCCTGCTGCAACAGGAAGCGCCCTTCCTGCGCCCTTCACTCGAGCGCCGTGACATCCTCCTTTAAATAAATCCTTCACGCTCTGATTTCAGGTGTGACAAAACTGGAATCTGAGCAGGTGGAGAAAGAGAAACTAGTGAACAATGTAACTTTATGGAACTTTTGGTGTAATAATGAAAAGATCTTGTGAGGTGAAACATGACACGGGGCAGAAAGGTCACTGACCAGTCAGCCAGCTGAGGAGGAGTGTTCATTACTGCCAGCTGCTGAAGGCAAAGGCAAAGTAATGTTTTGTCTGTGTGTGTGGTGGGGGATTTTAATGAAACTTTCAGAAAGTAATCACTAGATATACATTTATAAGTGATTACCTTTTTGAGTCTATCCAGTTTAACATGGCTGCCACAGCTAATCAACCTTAGGAAACACAAAAGGAAAACTTTACAAATATTGAGCTAAACTTTGGTGTGGTAGTAGCTGTGATTGATCTCAAACTTATACTTTCACTGCTAACTGATCACACAAGAGTTGCGTTTCAAACTTTGGCATCAACTCTTTCTGTCTGTTAGCCAAATATCTCATGAACCACTCAACAGATTTTAATGGAACTTTCAGGAAATAATCAATAGTCACACATCTACAACTGAAGCCAATCCAATTTAAGTTGACTACCACAGCCAACTGACTGTAACAAACATAAAAATGGCTATACCTGAGTCGATTTTACAGACATTGAGCTAAAATTTTGGTATGGTTGTAGCTGATAGTCATCCTCAACACATACTCTGAGCGTGACATCTTAATATTACATGAGATCGCTCATAATGGTATATACAAGATATGACCAAAATGGAAGTAATCATTTCTCAACATAAGATGATCTTACATTATCACCTTTTATGCTAAAACTCTGGTATGAACGGTGATGGCATTAAGGAATGCTGGGCCTTTACGTTTCAGTATATTTAAGATTCAACACATTTTGCACCAATAAAAGCCTCAAACTGACTTTAATCTGAGCTTTTTGTCAGTTCAATACATTTCTTTTTTTTATTATTCTTATGTGAGTTTATGTGCAACAGAGACATTTTAATATTTTCTACACAGTTTTGAGAGTAAAGAATACTTATTTCTGCTCACTTATTTTATTTTTGTCACTTGGCGGGTGGCTTTACCCTCAGCTTCGACATCAAGCCTAACACATGCAGTGCAGAGCGGTGAGTGATTGGCCTATCTCTCAGAAGAAAAGAGGATTAGAGCGGCTGCTTATGTCCGCGCATGAGTGCACCTTTGTCCGAGTGTGTGTGTGTGTGCGCAGCAGGTGCAGCCAGGCACATCCACTCGTGCGGATAGTAAGGAGCAAAGCGAGGGAGCTTCTATGTGACTTTAAAAATACTTCCCGTCCCCTGCGTCTTACTGGCCAGAATAAATTGGCTCTGAGGGCAGAATTAGGAGGATGCCAGGATGCTAATAAGGATAAGTGAAGCTCAGCCGCAACATGACAGAAATTAAACTTCACTTGCAAGTACACCTTCACCTGGGAGTCCTCCTCTCATCATCACACAGCGCCTTTGAGGATCCCTAAAACAGGTATGGAACTCTTGTGTATTTGCACTTTCTTCTATGGGATTAGGGAGGTAAAGCTCTCTGGGGAAGATTCCAGTAGCATGTTTTGGACAACTATACATCACAAGGGGCACATAACTCATTTAGTACACTTGTGCTCTCAAATTACCACTTTACAGGGGCTGTTTTATTGTGTTTAAGGTAATCTTTTACTTTAAACTTCATTCCTGAAATGGTCTTTAGTCAAAAAAAGCCTGCCTTTGTTAGCTTCTTGCCTCATAATGAGTATTAAAATTAAATGACCACTGTCCAGTCTGGGATATCTGGTTGCTGGGCTCAGGTTACATCAGCAAGGCTGCACACCACACAGGTCCTTCAGTCTCTGAGAGTCAAGGATATGTGGAAGTGTTTCTTACTATGTTGTATTGTGAAAAAAATATGGCTTTATGAGATTTCCAAATCATTGCATTCTGTTTTTATTTACATTTTACCCAATGTTCCAACTTTTTTGGAAATTGGGTTGAATACAATATATTTTAGGCAAAGTGCAGAATAACAAATGCTTTATTTATTATAATTATTTTTTAACTTCTTGAATTAGAATAAAACAGGCAAGCAAAGCTTTGAAAATCGTTGTTTCTATATTTATAACAATTATGCCTAAATCAAATGAACAGTGTAAGGAAGTTAGGTTAATTATCCATATATTATAAGAGCCCGTGTAACAATTTATTTATTGCCAAATGTTTCCAGCAAAACATGTCTTATTTACTCCTTATAGCAGAAATGTCCCTTAGAGGTCTTAAAATAGAAGTGTACTAATGTTTGTATGACTGTTTGGGTTTGAACATGCCTTGGGAAGTAATTATTTTTAGATCTGTGGTTTTTTTTTATTCCTTTTTGTTTTTGTTTTTACTCTTCTGTTCATTTGTTTGTCTTTCTGAGAGGCGTCTGTTCACTTTGCATGACTGAATACCACACTTTATCCACAGAAATACGAAGGTGTACACATTAACGCACACTGAGACAAATAGAACATATTTAGGTTGCTTCTGTCGTACTGTAGGAGAAAATCAAATGATACCAAGCTTTAACAGTAAGTAGGAAGAACAATCATGCTGCCGTCATTTATCACTGACGACCAAAACTCACCCTCCACCCACTGAGGTAGGAAGGAGGAGACAACTGTAAAAAAAAAAGAGCCTTATCTTTGAACAGGAAGGTCAAAGAGATGAGATTAGGATGGAAAATAGTGATTATAAATGAGCAGAAAACAGATGGAGAAAGAAAGTTAGACTGTATATAAATAGTGAGCAACTTTTCTGTCTAAATAAGGAATCAGTTGCAGAACAACCACACTCAGATCAGAAATAAGGTAACTGAACATTCTGAGTGACCTTATCTCATTTAGGCTTTGACAACAAAAATGGTCAGATTTAAACAAAGACGCACAGAGAACGAGGCAAGACAACAAACGTCCCACTTATAGCTGCTGCCGCCACGTCTAAAATGTGGTTTCAGTGATGATCTGTGGTGTCACTTGCTCTTATTCGCAAGCTTTCCCGTTCAGGTGCTCAGGGCTGCACTCCAGCGAGGACACATCTGCCCGAGAGCTCCACGGACGACGCAGCAAATGAGCACTTGCTGTCACACCACGACACGTCCTCTTGATGTATAGCTGAGGTGACGTGTTTTAATATCCTCATTGCTGGATCTGAGCTAAATATACTGTAAGTGTGATCTGCAGCATGTGGGCTGCAGAAACGGTTTTCTCTTGAATCTACAGATTCAGTTTGGTGCCTGTTTATTTTATTTTTTTATTGTGCTGCCTTTAATTTAAATTCATTTGATCCTACACTTTGCTCTTTCAGATAACAATTATCAAATCTTCACATAAGGGGGAAGAGATAAAGAATTCATTATGACTCATCTGGCTGCAGTGATAGGAATAAGGATTTCCTGCCACACTTTTAACAATAATCAGTCAAATATTCAAATATCTGAGTTGATAAATCAAGTAGGATTAAAGATCTGCAAACTGAAAATGCATAAATTAAATAAATAGGAGATATTCGGACTATGAGTCATCTCTAGACCGTTTTTTAATATTTCATGACAGCAGTGTTCTCTAAAATTAGACTTAAAACATTTTGGAATCACACTGCCCTGATTCTGTTCATTCTTTAGGAATAGTACTCACACAGGAGGTCAAATAGTTCCTTTTGACCCCTCCCCTGGACCCCAAGATTCCTGACCCACACCTTTATTTACAGCTGTCTTTTTGTTCTAACCTATTTTTTTTAACACCGCAAACTGAGGGGGAGGGGACCCATAAACTCTGAAATTTATTAGTTTTTTCTGTATTCTGCTCATTCTGGATGTCTTAGCCTTTAAAACCCTATGTATATTTAGTTGAGATGTGCCTTTAAATGCATATTTTCCTCTGCTGATGTCTTAGGATGGATTGTCAGGGGCGGAGCATGCGCAGTGGGCAGCAGGAGGCTGTGGCGAATCTGCGTTAAGCTAACCAGAGTTGCGTAGAGAAAAGCGGAAGCTCTTTAATTATTTCAGTGTAAAGCGTAAAATATTTGCTGAAACACGTTTTTCCAGAGTGTCGGAGCAACTCAGGAATTATTAACCAAATGTGGTAAAGTGCAGTTTAATAAATAAGCTTTTGGTTTATGTTATTAGCATCAGACGATAGCATAACCAGTGCTGAGCTAACTGTGTTACCTGAAAAAGATAGGAAGTTCTTTAATGATTTAGGTGTAAAGCGTAAATATTTGCTAGAACTTGTTAAAAGTGTCGGAATAACTTAAGAAACATGAACCAAATTTAGAAAAGTGCAATTTCATAAATGTAGCGCTCTGTTTATGTCAATAACATCAGGCTACGATAGTGAGTCCCTGAGTGTTGCATTCAGGATGTTTTAAAAAAAGGTTCTTAATTTGAGATCTGACTTAATCCAGTTTAGTTCGGTTAACAATTGCATTTGTTTGGTAAGAAAAGGGGTATTTTATTTTGTATTACCGTCCCGGAAATGATTTTTTGTGGCTGTAAGCGGTAGTAAAACGAAGACCCCCCTTTAACGGAAAACTGTGGTAACTGTGGTGTACAGCTGCAGAGATGCGAGGCTCAGAAAAACAAGCAGAAACGATGGAAATGGAGAGGCTCGACGGGACGGGGAACTAAACGCAGATAATCTAAGAAAACGGGGGGAAAAAACATCTGAAATGCTTCGGGACGCAAAGACTCGCCGTCTTCAGGGCGCTCTTTAGAGACAATTAGGCGAGAACAGCTCGAACTGAGAACGGGGGACGGGAGGGGTCGGTCATGGGGAACGAGGCGAGCCTGGAAGGAGGCGAGCTCGGGCCGCCGTCTGGGCTCCCGGAGGGGCTGGCACCTGACGGGAAGGGCGGCTTCGTGCGGGTCTCCGACGGGACTCCGGTGAACCTGAGCGAGCTGAGCGCGGAGGACAGGAGGCGGCTGTCCGCGGCAGTGTCAAGGGCGCAGGGCAGGCAGCCCGGAGCTCCAGCACGAAGGCAGGGAATTCATTTCTTCAGATACCTCCAACTAACCTTGCATGGATGGATGGGTGGATGGGATGTGTGTGGTAATGTGTGCAGCATCATTTGGAAGGAACATAAGGAGGCGGAAAAGCCCGTTCACGCCCATTTTCAGTCCTTACAAACCACCATTAATCTCATTCTTAGAGCTCGCTGTGGGTAATTCACCCCGGATGAGCTGCGCGGACGGGAATTTGTCCGTTTTCGCCAAAACAAACAAACAAATAAATCTCCTAAAATGTCAGACTGCAGCTTCCGTGCCTGCTGTTCTCACACAAACGCATCAGATTCGATCAGTGTGAAATCACAGAGGAGCCTTCGATAAAAGACACACCTCCACGAGTCCTATTTGTGAGAAACTGTCGAAATGCCTGCTGGGTAAGAAAATCTGTCCGTGTTTTTTCCTCCATTTCAACGACGTCTTTTAACGCCGATCTAAACAAACCCAGCGACATTATTGTTTGTTTATCACCACTTAGTTGTGGCCAATTACACCTGGCACGTTTTAATTGCGACGAATCGCGATTTTATTGGCTGTGAGAGAGTATCGTGCCGCATTAAAATCCCGTTGAGCTTCTGATTTATTATTTTATCCTCACACCACCAGGACAGATAAAATGTTGTGCCTTTCAGCTAATTGGCTCCAACTGGGGGGGAAGAATTGTTATTTATATCTGAGCTGGGGAAAGGGGGGAGGAGGGGGTGCATCAATATTAATGTGACTATAAATAGAACAGAGGCGTTTATGCCATCTCTGAATCGTGCCTCCTGCTGTGATCTTGGTGTTTTTAGCCCTTCTTCTCCCTGTTGAGGCATCCAGATGAGGCCTGCCGCTGTCCGTGGTGCTGAAACATGCTGCAGAGGCATTACACCGCTCTGTTTGTTAGGCTGCCATCCCCTTCCAGCCATGTATTACTCATGCTCTCTATTTAAAAAAACAAAACAATCATATGCTATATTCATTAAACTTTATTGCCCGAGAATGTAATTTAATCAGGGACATCGAAACACCAGTGATACATCCGTGTGCTGTAGCTGCACTTATCATCATACAATAACAAACAAGGCAGCCAGTCCATTAGCCGCTCGCCGGGCATCCATTTGTGTAGGTTGTGCGCGGAGCTTCTCACTTTAGACCTGACATGTAGCTGAGCGCTTCTCACTCCATCTCGGCGGATCTGCACTCCACGTCACTCATCAGTAGTCATGTTTCTGTCAGCTTTAGCCCAAGGCTGCCAGCTATCCATGTTGTGTTCACTGATGTGATGAGCAGGCCTAAGAGACAGCACTATGGCCTTCTTTCTATTTAAGACGATGTGCATATTCAATGTAAAAGACATTGTGCACGGTTGCGCTAACATTGCAAGATCTGTTAGGGCTCTGGGTATGTGTTGAGGATAACTCTTAACTACTACCACACCAAACCATAGCTTTTTATTTGTACAGTTGTTTGAGTTATACCAGTTTCTGGGTTTGATTAGCTATGGTGGCCATCTTGAAGTGGCTTGGCTCCAAAAGTTAATCAGTGGTAGATGACCATCTGGTGGTTAGTTTTTGAGTTTCATTAAACTCTCTTCAGTGGTTCATGCAATATTTTGCTAACAGACAAACGGGGGTTGACTCCAACAATTAATGCCAGCTTTAAACAAACATCTCACACAACCTGTTAGAGCTTAGCGTGGGCATTAGGGATGACTCTCAGCTACTATCATGCCAAATTTTAGCTCAGTACCTATACATCTGACTGAGTTATAGCCATCTTTGTGTTTTTCTATATTTGATTAGCTGTTGTGGCCATCTTGAATTGGGTTGACTCCAAAAGCCAATCACTTGTCAATGTGCATTCAGTAATTACTTCTGAGAATTTCATTAAACTCCATCCACTGTTCATAACTTTTTAGACATATAATAAAATGTAGGATGACAGCTCAGCTCAAATGAAACTTTGTTGTTGTGGTTTAAAATGTTTTTCTTTTGTATATAGTTTAATTCCTAATGTAAAGGATTGTTTCGTGTTCTCAAGGTGAATGTGAGTGATTCAGCAGAACCAGGAGTGACAAACAAATTACTGTTTCTTGTCAGAATTACACCTTTTTTTTTAAATAAAAAAAAAAAATCCCTCTACATAAATGCATCTGTGTTGGCCACGGGCTAATTTTCAACTGCTACCAGATGTTTAATTTTCCTTTAGAAATCCAGTGCTTAACAGATCAGGTATTTAGAGCAGAAGCAGATTTCAGAACATGTCCAACATTAAAGTGTGATGCACAGTTTCTGTGTTATTTTTATTTTGGAACAGCTGAGAGTTCGTGTGGACTTGGCCAATTTTAATACGGCACCAACTAAAACACATATGGACATAACAAAGATTGTTTTCTGTGTCTCTTTTCCAGGCCGTCAGAATCTGATGCTCAGCAACACTACCAGCAGGCAGGGGCCTCCAGGGGCCCAGCAGGCTTGAGTAAAAGCAGAACCGTTGACGCCTTCAACCAGGGTCCCCCTGGCAAGCCCACACCGGGCCGCAGCCCCTCGTCCCTCAGCCTCTTTGAATCCAGATTCCGGCAGGAGCCCAAAGGGCCTGAGACCAAGTCATCAGGCATGTTTGGCTCCAGCTTCCTCAGTGGGGCCAATCCCCTCAGTGCTATGACTTCTTCAGTCTCGTCCTCCATATCGTCCATGGGCGACGCTGTCAACATCCCCAAGTTTGGGCTGTTTGGGGACGAGGAGGAGGGAGACTCATCGGCAAAAACGGAGTCCAAACCTGGAGGGAAATCACCAGGGAAGGGCCCTCAGCAGGGACCAGGTCAAAAAGCACCACAGCAGGGAGGGCCACAGAAACAAAGTCAGGGCCCTCCTGGGCAGGGACCAAAACCAGGGCAAGGACCTCCTGGTCAAGGATCTAGACAAGGTCAGGGCCCACCAGGTCAAGGGCCCAAATCAGGTCAAGGTCCTCCAGGTCAAGGACCTCCTGGTCAGGGACCCAGGCAGAGCCAGGGGTCTAAATCAGGTCAAGTACCTCCAGGACAAGGACCCCCTAGTCAAGCACCCAAGCAAGGTCAGGCGCCCAAATCAGATCAAGGTCCTCCTAGTCAAAGACCCCCTGGGCAGGCCCCCAGGCAAAGTCAGGGACCAGCAGGGCAACAGGCACCCAAACCAGGCCAGGGTGGACCTCCTCAACAAAAAGGTGGTCCTCCCCAACAAGGACCTGCATCTAAAGGACAACAAGGGCCAGGGCCCCATTCTGCGGAGCCAGCAAAGGTTGCTGGTCCTCCTGGTCAACAGGGAGCTGGAAAACCAGCAGGTGGACTCTGTCCGTTGTGTAAGACCACCCAGCTGAACACTGGATCTAAGGACCCACCAAATTACAACAACTGCACTGAGTGTAAGAACCAGGTCTGCAGCCTGTGTGGGTTCAGCCCCCCGGACTCAGCGGTAAGACAGTAACTGGCTTCTTCTTATTTGTTCTTCCTGTTATTTCCTATAAATACATGTATAAAAATGTTATCAGCATCTATAAATATAAATGTTAGGATTTCATTTACCACATGGTTAAATAAAATACCAGGAAATTGTCAGTTAATCAAACATGTTTTGGAGTGGGCAAATTTTAGTCATAGGACTGCATCGACATCTGCATTACACTGGATAATTAGGATCCTAAAAATAAAAACTGGAAGCACATAAAAATCAAATAAAAACACACCTTCAGCATAAAAAAATAGCTTACAGCTGAATCAAAGACGAGCCTGGTGACAACATATTGCCATTCCCTGAGCCTGGCAGAGGGGGTGCATCTCAGAAGAGCAGCACACATGATATGAGAAACGGAGGGACCATATGGACCTGAGAATGTTGATCAAGGTGACTCATATCATGGCCACAGGAAGATACTGTGCCAGCATGTGAGGCCACTCTGTCACACATGAACTGTAAATGCTGGTGGGTCACGGTTAAACACAGCAGAATAATAATTACTTCTGTCTCCTTTAGTTTTTCCCCCCTTAGAAATCAGTTTATTTGGTTTTAGATAAATATATTACAAAAAATGTTCTCATGTTTACATTTTGGGTTGATAGTGCTGTTAATATACATGTAGGCAATAATTACAATTCCACTGAAAAGTGCACACACTTACATGTTGCTTTTAACTAGATAGTGATCAAACTGTCAACAGTGGGGGGTTTTCAACACCGTGCCTTGCACACAGTGGAAACCACAGAGATGTTCAAACACTTAACAAAGAGCTCCGTGTTGCCAGGCCTTTTAGGGAACAGGTGTGTAGTAGGATGAACACAAATGGTGAAAGCAACCATTTACTGTCAACATTCTCAGTACCTATGCAGTAATTAAACAGGCATTGATATAACCATAGTGGATGTCTTTGCATTAGTCTTTACACAGTTGAAAGAAAAAATGTATTTTATGTATTTTTATGTAATGCTTGCTGGTGTATATACAACCCGAGTTGTGACAATTCCGTTGATATTTGAGCATACAATGCGCTTTGTTTCATTCACAGGGAAAAGAGTGGCTGTGTTTAAACTGTCAGATGCAGCGCGCAATGGGAGGAATGGATCCCCCTGGCATGTCAAAGCCCAAGCAAGGCTCAGCTCCTCTCTCGCCTCAGAGACAGGCGCCTGGCAAGCCTGAAAAGCTGCTGATAAAGCAGCAGAGCACCACCGAGCAAGGGTTAACGCCACCGACAACACCGAGGCAGAAATCCCCGGGTCCTTCATCTCCGGGACCTCTTTCCCCGGGCTCGTCAATAGCAGGATCCCCCAAAATTGATCCCAAGACAGGTCGCCCTATTCAGCAGAGGTCTAGTCCCCAGCAGTCCCCGGCTAAAACCAAACAGGAGTCTAGCTTCTTTGGGGGCTTAGGGGGTATCAGTTTAGGAGGCTTCACAGATGCAGCTAAGCCTCCTGCAGCTGCTGCACAAGCTGCCGAATCCGTCACCGGGAAACTGTTCAGTGGTTTTGGTGGGTTGATGGAGTCATCAAAGCCTCCAGCACAGGCTGCTCCAAAACAAGAGGAATCGGTGGCTGGGAAGTTGTTCGGGGGTTTAGGCGGGCTGACAGAGTCTGCTAAACCTCCTGCTGCTGCATCTCAAATGTTCAGCTTCGGCTCATCACTTCTGAGCTCGGCTACAAATCTTGTCTCCGGCGAAGAGGTCAAGGCGCCAGGGTCTCCACCTGGATCACCAGACTCCGGACCAGGTTCTCCTCCTGATTCTGACCCCGGTTCGCCACCCGACTCTCCATTCTCTGCCCTTGGGTCCCCCCCGGATTCAGACTTTGTTCCTGACACCCCACCTGCTGACTCCAAGAAAGCCCCCAAACCCAGTTCTGTGGAGCAGGAAGAGAAGCTCCCAGCAGCTGAATCGGCTCAACCTCCAGCTCCAGCTCCAGCTCCAGCTCCAGCTCCAGCAGTCAAGAGAACCTGTCCTCTCTGTAACACAGAACTGAACACTGGATCAGCAGACATGCCAAACTACAGCTTATGCACCGAGTGCAAGAAGGAAGTGTGCAATCTCTGTGGATTCAATCCTAATCCTCATTTAGGAGAGGTAAGGATGCCGGTTTCAAAATCCCAACTCCTTCCTTTGATTTAAACAGGCTGCACAGTTCAGAAATTTAGTGATCTTGTTGCACATAAATAGATCACTCACTAGATGTTTCATTAAAACACGTCATTGTAGAGATAGAATCAGGAGATTTTAGCCGTGACGTACATCAGCAGCATCAGCCAAAAACTTTAAATAAGGACACCACATGATTAGCTGTACTAATCACATTAGTTTGCCTCAAATAATCTTTGTAAAGATGTTTGCACGTTTGACCTTTGGCTTAATCGAGGACATCAATTACAATGTTTTTTAAACCTGCTACGAAGATCTTTTTTTAGATGAGAATGAGGCACACTCAGACCACTTTAAACAAGTTGCACTTGATTCTGAAACTGAATACTGTGTGCAGAAGTGAAAGTGTGTGTGGATCTGTGGCTGCCTATGTGTAGTCCACAATTTTTAATGATTGCACTTTTTAAATGGTTAACTGGATACATGTTTGTCTGGGTTTGTGCCTTTTGAGAAGGTGTCCATCCAGAATGGAAACAATTTTGGTTCCTCTTATCATCCGCTGTGTCAGGACTGGTGTCTACGCAGTGTGTTGTTTCAGATAGAAGCACCATATCTTTGGCTTAAACAGAGCAGATAGTAATCTCCAATGTAACATAGCTATAGTTCAAAATCTGATTTTGGTTGAGCAGATTCTCAGCATGCAGCACAACATAGTAAGATACTATATACTCCTCCAACTTACTGTTAAGTAGTTACTGTCTTGTTTTGTCTTGTCTAACATCACATGTACATTTAAAATATTAAGTCTTATTTCTGTAATTTTCAAAAAGAATGTTTGGATTGATGCTATTGGCATGGACCAGACATGTTTCTTAACCAGCTTCACATGTTAACAACTTTCTCAGCTGGTGGTTTATTCCTGTCTTTACTAATCTGTTGGTTGTTTCTGGCTCCCTGAGGAACGCTTTGTAACAGTGAGTAAAACTAATCTGGTAATGAAACTCAGAATTTCCCCAAATCCTGTTCCAAAGTTTTTTTTTCCCTTAAAAGTCTGGTTTTATTTAGAAAAATATTTGAGTCCTGGAAAATGCTCTGTATATTGTTTGTATATGTTTAGGGTTCACCTGTAGGACACATTTACACTACTCACCGTGCAATTTGTGAGCTTTTAAAGTAATAGTTTTGCCCATTTTGGCTCTCTGCTTCTTAGAGAGTTGGACAAGCTAATGGTATTCTCATATTAAAGGAGTAGTTGTGTGGAGCTGTTTGATGTACTTTTATGAGCAGCGTCTTATCTGCAGTAAACAAGGGTCAGCTTGCTCTCATTTATAGTATCAGGGAGTAATTCTGGCAGCCAGTTCATGATAACATTTAGTCGAAACTGGGACCGAAACAAGCAGATTTATTTTGCTATTAAACAAGTCAAACCTAAGAAATTACATAGCTTCTAAAGAAGCCTGCTCTTCTCTGATTGGTCAGCTCCAGTGGCCTGAGCAGTCATGGTGAAACAAACATACCACACCAGATCTGCTGAAAGTCAAATGTTTCATTGGATGCTTAGTTAAGAAAAGACCAAGAGTACAAATCGAGCAATCAACATGTTCTAGCCTAGTGCCAAACTTTTAAATACAACTGAACATTCCAGCAAAAGATTTTTTGCCATTGTTGCTCCAGATACCAGTGTGTTGCTGGATTTAGGGCAAAAATATGTCATTTAAAACACCTGATCGACAGATGACCAGTCGCTGTTTTAGCCTCATACCTTGGATTCAAAAAAAAGCCAAGCATTCTGTGAAAGAATGCATATCTCCCGCCACATTTCACGCCAGACTTTTAAACTAGGATCATTTTATGAGGAGAAATGACAGCATTTCGGTCTACAACCACATCATATTTTAGCTCAGTATCTGTAAATTAGAATAGGTTATAACCATGAGTTAGCTGTGGCGGCCATCTTGAACTGGGTTGAGTTAATGCTTGTTGATGAGCATCCATTCCTGAACAAACGGTTCATGAAATATTTTGCAAACATAACAGACAACACACGCACACACAGGGGCAACATCATTATCGCCCTCTCACTTTCTGCAGCAGGCAATAAATAATGAGACATGACAAGTTGTGAGCTGTAAAAGGTACTTGTAGACTTTTCCAATGTCTCTTTTTCATTTCACAGCTCTCTGTGTTGGCATTCATTTCTTTTTTATCCGAGTTAAAGGTTTTCTAAATTCTTATTTCGTGATTCTTCTGAGTGCTTTTCTAATTGCAAATGTTTGCCAGGATACTAAGTAGATGAAGCACTTAATTGTGGGCAAGCATGGAGAAAAATGTAATTACCAAGCAGAGATGGACGTCCAAGCCACTGATGCTGTAATTGGACATAGATTAGGCTTTTCATTACCCACCTCTTGTTCTGAATCGAGAATCGTCAGTTTTTCGTTGACAAATTTACGACTAGAAAGTGACATAATGCGGGTGAACGTTTTGTTAACCTTTTGTAGTGCTGAATGGGATATAAAAAATGCCAGCAAAAATATGGATTTTGAAAAGGAAAATCAACAATAAAGCAGCGTGGGGAATATTCTGCACACAACACCTTGGCTGAGTCATCTTACCCCCCTCGTGGCGTGTCTCACGTCTGTGTCACTCGCTGTCATCATGTCAGCTGTCGGCAAAGGTTCATGTGCTGACGCATGTGAGGCTGCGTGCGTATTTGCAGGGATAAGAGTCAGGGCGCTTGGCTCGAGTATGCTTTTATTTGCAGAGCAACGGCGTGACTGAGCAGGGTGATGTGAGCACACCTTCTGTAGGTGTGCGACTAGGGGACCTTTCATGTCTGTTTGTGGAGTTGTTTTGCTGAAGTATTGTTGCATATCAGTGTTTGTGTGTGTGTGTGGGCATAATCTCTGCTTCCTAAATGGATTTAAACAGCAAAAGGAAGCTTGCTTTCTCAGTCTGTGGACTTTCTGCTTAATTCCTATTAAGTTGTGAAACTTCAAACATTTTGTTCTGTTTATCTGACAATTTCTCTCAATCTTCTTTTAACATGTCTCCCTTTCCCTCTCCGTACAAGACAAAGAACTAGTGCCTCGATGTTTTGACAGTTGACATCCTTTTAAATACAGTATTTTCTCTGTCAGATCACCCCTCGAACTATCCCACCTCTTTGCCTTTCCCTCTCAGCGCTCTCTTTGATGAAGGAGAAGTCTGTAAAAGTATGTCTGGTGGTGCTCAGCGATGTTCCTGTAGCTCGGGCTCCACGTCAACTTGGCCTTTTCGGTAATGAGAATGCGCTTCTTGGAAGAAGTCTTACATAAGACGGGAGAGGCACTGCTGCGCTAACAAGCACAAATCAGAAAACTGGAGCGGTTCATCTTGTAACGCCAGCACCAGCGGAGTATACAGCTATATTTAATTTTCCTCCCCCCTCAGAGTCACAGCCTTTAAACTGGATATGTATATAAATATAGTGGTGTTTGATGAAGTTACTTTTTGCCAAGTAGAATTTCAAAGTTAGCAGTTATTACTCCCAGACATGATGATGAAAGCTGGAAATCAAAACGTTAACTTAGCTGTATGTTGAAAATATGTTTCTTCATTTATTAAAAATAAGATGTCTTCTATTGATTTTTCCTTCTATAGGCATCCAGGCTTTTTATGTTACTCACCAGTCTGTTACTGTTTTCCCTCAGAATGCATCCAACAGTTGATTTGGCCACTGTTGGATGCAATGTTTCTACTATCTGATGGATTTACTTTATGCTTTCAGCTTCGGGGTGGCCTGTTTTTCTTGGATCGCAAGCTCCTTTCACCGCGGGTTGTCAGGTCTCTAACTCACATACCACTCTTGGAATAACTTAGCCGGTTGAATAATAAATGAATAAGTATTTCTCCTAACTGAGGCTGTTCAAAGAGCATTTGTACTCAGAAGACAGCATATTTGAGTTCCAAATCAGAAAAATCAACTGGAATCACCTCTAAAAGTCAGAAATCCAACTTGGAAAGTTTGACATTCAGAACCAACCCCCCNTTAGTGCAACCAAACATACTCACATTTTCAGGGATGGAAGGCAGACTTCTTGGATCTGGAGCAATGAAATATGGAATCTGCCCAAAAAAAATAAATAAATGGAAAATCCATTCTTGTTAATACTGTATGTCCAACTCTGAAAAAAAAGGTGTCTACTTATTACTGAACCAAATCTCTTTAAATAACAATATTTGATATTTGAAGAACATGCATTGGCTATATTATTGAATGCTGTGATGATGATATCAGTTGTGATTTTTCATGGCAGTGCTCCCAACACTCCCCATGTGGCAGCTGTGAGCTTTAAGGAAAGGGGTGGGGATCAGTACGATTATCCAAAATATATTTTTAGTTGCAGTCTGTGACTTATAGGAATCCGTTGCAATATTGATATTGTGTTCATTGATTATCACAGTACCTATAAATTTTTGATAGATTGTGCAGCGGTTATTAGACTAATGTGTTGCGTATACTACACTGTGTTTAACTATATCTGCTCCTCTGCTTTCCTCACAGCTCAGGAGTCTGAAATGTACAAAAATAGTCTCAGCCACAAAAGCAAGCCACAAAGGGGAGGACACAAGGGACCACAGGGCAGCCCCCTCCCTCCTCTCTGCAGCCTCTTTAGCAGCTCTTTTGTGTTTCCTCTTTCATATTTCCTCCTTTTTTAGGGTTTTTCTGTGGCACTAGGCAACCCACAGAGTCCCCACATGTCTATGTTAGCTTGAAATATGGGATATTTTTAGTCCTTGAGGTGATTTTTTTTTGTAGAATGGTGCTGGTTTTGTGAGGTAAGCTTGGTTAATTTAGCAGTGTAAATGTTGCCAAACTGAATAGCAATATATTCTTTTTCTGCCTGAATAATGCATCTGCTTGGTTCTCAGTTAATTTGCCATGTTTTTCACTCTACGAGTGCTTTACCACAGCTAATTACTGTGATTTAGATTAGCTGTTTTTAGGCTTTGCAAATGGCTTTCTTTGTGCAGCTCCCCCCTCCAGCTCTGCTTCAGGACGCTTTTCAATCATCCCCCTTTCTAATTTACTAATTTTTGCACACTTAAGCCAGAGCCACGTTTTAGCCACTGAGATGTTTGTGCCAACGAGGGTGTGGAGGGGGGAGAAAAAAAAAAGCCAAGGCATCCGGCGTGCCAGCACTGAACCCCTCGTCAGACAGAGAGCGGAGGACAGGCAGGCCGAAACTCACAGACACTTGAAAACGCACACATTCTGGCACCGGCCTCATCTTGTTAGTACAGGCTGTTACATCCTGACTGTTACATCCTGACTCTCTTTCGTCCTTCATCACATACAGGGTTGTTTTTTTGTTTGTTTTTTTTTAAATTCCACCCAGATGATATTCAGTGACTGTAGCAGCACAGCTTGGATCTGCGAGTCGACGTGCTGTTTTGCACATTTAAGGTAGCGCATTTCTGAAAAAAACAAAAAGAAGTTGAACAAATGGGATTTACATATTAAATTGATGAATGATCCCCATGTGAAACTGTGGAAAGCAAGATAGAATTTGCGCAAAGAAGACACAATAAAAAAGGTAACGTTTCAGTGAGGATTGAGGAGGAGGAGAGAGGAGACGAGGAACTGGTGTGACAGAAATGGAAGTCCAGAAG
Source organism: Kryptolebias marmoratus (assembly GCF_001649575.2). Taxonomy (NCBI): domain Eukaryota; kingdom Metazoa; phylum Chordata; class Actinopteri; order Cyprinodontiformes; family Rivulidae; genus Kryptolebias; species Kryptolebias marmoratus. Next base: position 11,060,600 of record NC_051447.1, on the reverse strand, counting down.
AGGATGGAGGAGGAGGAGGAGGAGGGTGGTGTCACTAAGGATATGGGTATCACCTTCTGCAGCTGTAAGGAGTGGCGACCATGACAACCTGACTGCTGTGATTTGTCTCAGCACCCGTGACTCATACCTGGGAGTCTCTTTAACCGCACCTATTGGCAGAAACATCACTTGAAGCTAGAGCTGCTGCACCATTAAAGAATGTGAGAAGTTATAGTAGGCAGCCCCTTAGACTAATTCTTTAAGAAGATTTAGACGTACGTTTAGCGTTTCTTTCCTTAGACGAAGATCATCTTGTGTTTAGAAAAGATGGAGCTGATTTAGTGAAACCTTGAAAATAATGATGTCACTTCAGAGTAAGGGTTGGGGATAACTCATCTAATAGTACATCAATTTTTAGCTCAGTATCTGTAAAACTGACTAAGCTTCAGCAACTTTTCTGTTTTTGTTTTCTTCTTTCAGTTGCCTATGTCAGCCATCTTGAATCAGATTGACTCCAAATGCTATTTTTCTGCGGTGGGCCATAATAAATGTTAAAGGAAGACCTCTGTTAGACTAAAATGTTAGATATGTTAGCTGGAAACCAGAAACTTTTATTCGCCTTTGTGGTTAAATTGTGTATTTGTCAGCAGTTGGTCTTGGAGTTAAAATGTTCCTCCTTTGTAGGATTTTCAGGCTTTAATTTTTTTTTCTTTTAGGGGAAACATAAGCTAACAGTGTCCTGCTGCTGCTTGTGTAACATTTAGTTTCTTGACTGATTTTTGACCTGGATCAATATATCTGCATGGGGGGAAAAAGAGCTCTGAGTTTAACACGCCGAACTTGATGTGGGAACATCTACAACAGCATTTATTAAGACAATCTTTTTTGGCTTGGAAAGGAGCTGATGCTGTAATGTCCCACTCTCGGTCTGGTCCGTTCTAATTAATTTGGCCACTCATCAGTGCGAAGAAGGGCAGCGACTTACACACTTTAATTATATCAAAAGCTTCAGGACAGAAAGGACATTCGAACCATGATTCAGCAGGACATCTCTCGAGATTGTTATTATTCTGAAATGGCTAACGTGTCTTTTTTTGTTTTTTTTCCTCATTGAGTCTTTTCAGGAGTTGGGCATTGTTTGATGCATTTATTTTATCAATGAAGTGAAAATTACTATATCCATTTTCTGTTATGGAAACAGTGTGTTTAGAAAGCAAAAAAAACGTTTCGCTTCTCATCCGAGGAGCTTTCTCAATTGAGAAAGCTCCTCGGATGAGAAGCGAAACGTCTTCAGCTACAGACTAGAAGTCCAGTTGTTTTTGTTTTTTAACTTTTTTTGAATTTACCATGGCCTGGATGACTGAGAATCGACACCAGCATATGTTTCTCTGTGGCTTCAGCAAAATATTGGACTTTATTGAAACTTTCAGAAAGTGATCACCGGATGTACATCAACAACTGATTAACATTTGGGGTCTCTCGAATCCAAGATGGCCACCACTATTGATTGATGTTAGTTAACACAAAACTTTGTGTAACTCAGTCAGTGTTACAAATATTGAACTAAAGTTTGGTGTGATAGTAGCTGAGAGTCTTTCTCAGTGCATGATTTGAGCACTAACGGATCTCACATGATCTGACAATATTTTATAATTTTCAGGCTTTGACCAAAGTGGCTATAATGTAAGATAACTTAGTTTAAAACTATTGCATGGAATCTGACAGGTGATATGCATTCCTTCAAGGAATACTAGCCCCTTACTAGGAGCAGTATGTCATAATTTTCTGTTTAAAAAGGCATAAAAAATACATAATTTTTAAAAATAATTTTATGACTTCACTAATCTAATCAGACAAGCAGCTGCTTAAAGTTTGTATCCAAATTAAGAGGCCAGGGAGAATATTTCCCCTGTGTTCACTGAGCCGTATCCCCTGTGTTGTTTATGAGAGTGATACAAATCATCTTATCTAACTTTCAGAAAGGGAAAAAAAAAATGTTTCTAAAAGGTTTTCAGATAGAAATGAAATGTTGTTTAATTGCAGAGTAACACAGAGAAATCAGTGGTTAACGTGGAAGTGAGGCTGGACTTTGTTCCCGCACGAGTGTAAATGTCACCAACTACATTCTCAGAATGTGCTGTAACAGTTTAAGGTCGTTCTTTGAAGCCGGCGTGAACTGCAGCTCGTCCTGCCTTCGTGGTTGATTTGCAGAGTTCCAGGGTGATGATGTGAGGCTATCTGGCTGCAGTTGGTGTTAAGCTGTTTTCAATGCCGGTTAAGCTCCTCCATTGATTTACTCTTTGCCTCACAGCATAATGCTGCTTCTCTTTTCCTGCTTTTAGTTTTCTTTTTTGGTTTTCGCCACCTTCGTCTGGTCTTCTACAACCACAATTCTCACAAATTTGAGATGGTGTCTAAAATGTAAAAAAAGACCCCAGAATGCAATGATTTGCAAATCTCATAAACCCACATTTTATTCAGAGTGGAACACAGTAAACATACCAAATGTTTAAAACTAAGGAATTTAAACTTTTTAAGAAAAAATAAGGTCATTCTCAGTTTGATTGCAGAAGGACCATGCAGCCTGTTATCAGCACATAGTTCAAAAGCCTGCCTCTCTGGTATGGCGGTGTGTTAATGCCTATGGAAGGGGCGGCTTGCACATCTAGAAGATGTGTAGATTCCTGTGGGGAGAAATTTTGATATTAATAAAGTGCAAGTCATGTTGAGAGTTTAAAAAATTAATTGACCTGCTTTGTGCCTATAGCCTTGTCTAAATTTGGTTGAGTAACCCCCCCCTAGAATCTCTTGTCTTAATCAAGAAGCTGCTTCGACCTTTACAGCACTTCAGCTCCCAGTAGGAAACATTAACCTAACATAAGTCAGGCCCGTCTCATTCTGCAGTTTTCTGACTTCCTTCTCTTTGTGGCCCCCAGAGGAAGCTCTGATTTAGATGGAAAAGTTTGGACTTTTTGCTCAGACTTTTTCTCTTCGTCTGTTCTCTGATGTATAAGCTTGTGCTGGTTTGAGATGTAGAAAGAAGGAATGAAGTGTTGATTTCGACAGACGAGTTTTTCAAACCTTTTGTATGAGCGAAAGTACGTCACCGACTCCATCACAAATTCATTTCTGTGGGGGTTGGCGTGTGTCAGCTCTTTGGTGTCGGTCTCCATGGTTACGGGAGTGAGTGACATTCTTGTTAATATGTGTATCTTCCATGAGCATGAAGACAGAAAGAGAAACGGAAGCATATATTTCATTATATGACCAAATTAATACAGTTATTACAACTACTGATGCCAGATAGTGAGCAAAAAGCACTTCACATATATATAAGTGAATAGTATATAGAACAAAAAGTGCAGAATTGTGTGAATAGGTGAATAAAAAAGATTTTGTGAGCTTTTTTGTAGAGTCAATAGAAAGCTAAAGGTTAAGCGGGTAAATTTAAAAGGTTATAAAAATAAAAAAGGTTACTGTTGCTTCTGTTCTCCTCTGTCGCATAAAGACTCACGCTGATAGTGTATTTGAAGGGGCAATAAAATCCTGCCTGTTGTGATTTCTTGATAACGTCACTGATGACAGGCTCTGAAGTGGCTCTGAGTCTAAGTGAGTTTTCAGCACTTCCTATCAGCGGCCATCTCTCTCCGTCTCGCACCACCTCTACTTTCTAACTCAGTTCCCTCCAGCAGGGACTGAGTCACATGTACAAATTCACCTCAGCACATCTGTTCGGCGTCCATCATTGTGTTTAACCCATTTTGCTGAATTTTCTTGGCACACTTTGTGAGATTTCCTGTGTCATTATTACTAAAGTAGAGGATTTTTGCTGACTTAAACATGGCAGTTCACGTCTTATTTAATCAGACGGAGCTGCTCCTGTAAGCCCTGTCACTTCCTGTCTCGCCGTATCTTCCTCTCTCCATGTGCTTGAATAAGAGGTGTGGTTGCAGAGGGAGAAGGTTGAAATGTGAAATGTGTTTGAATGAGGGATCCATTAATGTCTCCACATTTGTTTGGGTGTGTTTGCACTATTTTTTTCGCTTACCAATCCCAACATATTGATTGTTTGTCATTTTTCCACTTTAGAAACAAAAGCATGAGACGTCAAACCCTAATAATAGCACCAGCTATTGAATCTTAGCATGCAGGAGGGCGTTCAGTTTACAGTAGATATTCTCTAGAGTTCTGCTTCTATTCAAGCACATAGAAACATAGATTAATGATGAGATAGTTGTGACATGGAGGATTTTAATATAAAACAACCAATATGGTTTTACGGAGCAAATTGTAGCCAGTTATTGTACTTAAAAGCTAAATAGCAATAAACATTTTGTAAATATTAGCTTTTTAGGGTGTTTAGCTTCAAAACCAGTAAGAACTTGGAATTTGGAAGCAGAATGCTTGACATAGATACATAATTATTGTGTTAACACAGTTTAGGTGTGTGTGTGCATATTCCAAAACGTCTACTTGGACAAGATTTGTGTATGTGATATACAATCACAAGAACATAAACAGTCTCTGTTGTGTTTTTGTTTTTGCCACATAAAATGTCTGCACAGCTTCTTCAGAAAAGCTTTGGTAAACCTCTGTCCCATTACCATGCATTATAAATGTACCCATCTCTTGAGTCCCACTAATATAGAAGCTTTTCTTAAAATAGACAAAGATACACCATCACATTCTGACTTGTCAAAGTGAGGCTTTAAATAACAGTCAGGATAAAGAAAATACATTTTAATTATACTGATTTATGTATACTTTGACCAGTATCATTTTAGATTATGGAATTATTTAAAAAGAGTTCTTATCTTGTTTTGTTTTTGTTTTTTTTACAGAAAGAATGGCTTTGCCTGAACTGTCAAACCCAAAAAGCCATGTCAGGCCAGATGGGAGATGTACCCCCTCCATCTATGGCTTCCCCAAAGAAGCAATCGCCTGCTCCTCCGTCTGCCCCTTCCTCCTCCCCTGCCCCTGCTGCTGTAGATAGCAAACCTGTAGTAGAAGCAGTAGATCCATCTCCACCAGCTTCTGAGTCCAAGGTAGCACCCGAAACCATACTTGATAGTGCACCCATTTCACCTGAACATATGTCCTGTACTCTTGAGAACAGCTCACAGGAAGCACCACAGGCAGAAGAATCAAAGCAGCCATTAGTAGATGGATCAGTGTCTGAAAATCAGCCTGAAAACAACCCTATTAATTCAGAGAGTTTAGCCGAGAGTAACACAGCTGAGCGCCAACAGATCAATTCTGAGAAAAAAGCAGAAGACACAGAACCATCTCATTCTAACCAGCAAACACAGGAGTCAGCTCTCAGTGAAATCCAAACACTTGAGCAACAACAGAGTAGCTCTGAGAACGCAGCAGAGGATCATCCTTTTCCTGACACAGAGATTTCCAGTGTCAAGCAACAAGAACAGAGTAAAATCCAAGCAGTTCAGCAGCAACAGAGTACCTCTGAGAATATGGCAGAGAACTGTATCCCCTCTGTGGAAGGTGACAAACAAACTCAATTGACTAACACAGATTTAGACAAGAAAACGGCTAGTGTAGAGGTAGAAACTAAATCTGATATTGAGATTACTCAAAGTGAGGGTGGAACTCCCTCAGCAGATAATGAAAAGGTAGAGCCAAATCCAGAAAAGCTCCCAGAAGTGACAACAAATTCAGATGAGGTGACACTTGAAGAACCCCTAACAGAAAAAATCCAAGTCTTCCCAGCAGTGCAAACTCCATCAACTCTACTAGAGAATACATTAAATATCAACCAAACCCAGATCAATGAAAAACCTGGGGCAGACAGAGCTGAATTAGGTGTCACAAATGCAGTAACTGAAAATGTGATTCCAGTAACTGAACCAGTATCTTCTGTCGGCTCCACAGACAAAGCTGATGCCCCTGAATGTAACAAGACAGAGCAAGAATTCCAACCACAACCAACAAAGTGTGCAGAATTTGAAAGCTCTTCAGCAGTGGCAAAAGAGCATTCTATGTCAGCTTCAGAGGGGGCGTGTCAGACAAATGAAATGGGAGATAAACCCGTAGAGAAAGAGAAGGCACCTACAGTACCTGATATAGTAAACACACCTCCTGGTGTGGCTCTGTTGGAGAAAGAATCCAAAGTTCTTGGGAATGCACAGGAAGAGAATACTTTTAAAAATACAGATCCCTTGAAAATTATTGATATTAGGGAAACAAATAAGGAGACAATACACAGAGAGCCCGATAAAGAAGGCTCACTTCATTGTAAAATAAATGTAGGAGCTGCAGAGGTAAAAACTAATGAAGGGGAAACTTTGAAAGAGGAGGCAATTGAACACAAAACAATTGAGAAGGCAGATGATCCAAAGCTCTTGGGTAAGGATGATAAAACAGCAGACTCAAGTGAAGCAGTTACTAGTACTGACACAGCAAATATTGGCCTTCCAATGGAGAGAAATGAATTAGAAAAGTCAGGAGAGCCAATTACGAGTGTTCCAGAGCAAATTTCAAAAGATATAGTACTGATAAATAAAGAGATGCAACCAGAAAGAAAGTCTGAGCCTGCTGAAAACAGTCACGTGGAAGAACAAAAAAAGTCTTTGTTCATAGGAGAGGAAGTTTTACTGAAGAATGAGAAACAAACCTTTCAAGATCTTATGCTAAAGGTGGATGACAAATCTGACAAAGTAGTGGTTATCTCTGATCCTCCACCTCTTGCACCAAAAGAGCAAGAAAAGGTCAGTGTTGAGTTGCCACTGAAAAGTGTAGAACTGTTGTCAGATTCAGCTGTTCTTAGTGAGACAAAACTCAGAGATAAAACCTGTGAGGAGAAACGCTCCCCTGGTGAGGCAGAGGCTGGTTCACAAATGGCAAGCAGTGCTGCTGAAAATCAAAATGAGCCTCCGAAAAATTCTGAGCTGTCAATCAAGGGCAGAGAAGGAGACAGTGACAGGACGAAGGATGAGTCACAGATTGTTGTTGGCAACGGCCAGGAAACTATTTCAGTATCTGAGGCAAGTGCAGAGTGCCACAAAGATGACACTACAGTGTTTGATGTAGGAGTCAGCCCAGCATCAAAGAAGGGTGAAGTGTCAGAGAGTCTGCCTGTATTGGTGCCTTCAGTCCTTGTAGCTGAACCTAAAATCCAGTCTGTAGTTTGTGAGCAGGATGAAGGCTCAAATGAAGCGAACAAGGAGAAGAAAATGGAATCTAAAGCTAAGCCTCTGGAAAAGCAAAACGATAAAGAAGGAATATCTAAGGTGACAATAGTGTTTAGCTAATGTAGCAGTAGTTTGGATCATTAACCCCTTATTTTCATTAATTGTGTATTATTAAACATGTGTATTTATGTGTGGACTGAGAAAGAATAACATTCTGAAAATATTGACATTTTCATTGCATGAAGTGACAAAAAACTGTTTGTTTTTCAATCCATCAGATTGAAACAATGGAAACATCGAAAGAGCCTGAAGTAAAAGAAGTGGAGGTCAAGGAAGTCAGTCCCACCAGCCCCTCAGATCTGTCAAAACTAGAAAGCTCTGTCCTTCCCATTCTTGAGGCCCAGGGGAACACACAGGAGGAGGAAATGCAAACTAATACTCTAAAGACCAGGCGTAAATTAGAGGTTCTTCCTCTCTCACCTGATTCTCCAAGTTCAGAAGAGGACAAAGGACTTTCGGAGAAGAATGACAGTAGTACCACAAAGAAAAAGCTCCTTGTGCCAATGGAAGTCAAGGCAGATTCCTTAGACGATAGCAGTGAAAGCTTTGGAAAAGAAAGCCCAATGTCTGGAGAGGATGAGGATTTTATCAGAAAACAGATCATAGAAATGAGTGAGAATGAGGACGCCTCCCCATCTGACGAAGAAAATCTAGTCCGACAAAAGATCAGAGAGGATGGGAAGAAACAAACTGAACAAAAGAAAGCCGAGACCGTAGAGAGGAGCACATCGGGAAAAGCCAGACGACTCACAAAGAAAACCACTATAAGTCCAGATGATGATGATGATAAACAACTTACAGCCACACTGGATAAATCCCATGCTGACAAAAAGGAAGAACAAGAACAAAAAGAAGAGGAGCATAAAAGCAGTGCTGCAGTTCGCAAATTCCAAACTATGGAGCTTAATGCAACCAGCACCCCTATACGTATACCCAATGCTGATGGAGAGCCTGAAATGGAATGCCTGACAGACTCTCCAGATGACAGGTCCAGGGGTGAGGGGTCATCTAGTTTGCATGCATCGAGCTTCACTCCGGGGACATCCCCAACATCTCTCTCATCACTGGACGAAGACAGTGACAGCAGTAGTCCAAGCCATATCCGTACCAGTGAGGGTAAACAGCACCGGAAAGCCAAACATAGACAGGCTGGTCAAATGCTGCCAACTATTGAAGACTCTTCTGAGGAAGAAGAGTTACGGGAGGAGGAAGAACTACTCAGGGAACAAGAAAAACAGAAGGGCTCAGGAAAAAAGTCTAAGAAAGACAAAGAGGAGATTCGAGCCCAGAGAAGGCGAGAGCATTCAAAGACGCCACCAAGTAACCTTTCTCCTATTGAAGATGCCTCACCAACTGAAGAACAAAGGCAAGAAGCTGAAATGGAGGAGATCAGACGATCATCCTGCTCTGATTTTTCCCCAAGTATCGAATCGGATCCCGAGGGGTTTGAAATCCATGCTGCAAAGATCGCAGCAGTCCAGAAAACGTATCAGCTGCCCATATCAGTGTCTCTTCACTCTCCTACAGATGATCAAAATGCTGATAAGCTTCAGAAAAAAACTCTCAAATCTGCTGATGAGGCCTATGAAGAAATATTGCTGAGGGCTAAGTCCCCAACTTCTGATAATGTTGAAATTCAAGCTGAAAAAGAGTCTGCTTATGGAAGCATGCTTATTGAAGATTATGCCTACTCAACTTTTATTGACAATTCATCTGATTTGGAAGAGACAGAGAAAATTACAGTTCCTGTTCAGCCTAAAAAGCTAAGGTCTCCTGATGAAGTTTATGAAGACATGATAAAGAAAAGAAAGGAATTCATTCAGCTTGAGCAGGAATATGAAAACATGAAGCCAAAAAATGAAATTCCTAATCCAGAAATTGTGCTCCAACCTGCTGAGAATGCATTCTCCAAAAGTAACACAGTAACATTAGGCAAAGATGGGAAGCCATTGTTGGATGCTGAAGCTGCCTATGAAGAGCTAATGAAAAGGGTCCTGACTCCTGGAACAAGTCCAACTCAGCCTGAACCAGAAGTGGAAACTGCTGCAACCAAAAAGGCTCTTCATCCCATTCCAGACTTAAAGGTGACACAGTGCTCTTCAGGAGAGTTATCCTCTGATGATGAAACTACAGCTAAAAAGGAACAGGAGATAGATATGAAACCAGAAATGGAAACTGGGCCTGTAAACAAGGTTTCTGAGTCTTCTCCATCATCCACATCAGATCAGCAACCTAACATTACAATCACAATATCCCAGGTTGATCTTGTAGACTTATCAAGTACATTCCCAAGATCAACAGCCCCTGTGATTGTTAGTGTATCACCTTTGCCCACAGTTCCACAGTACACTCCTAGTATAACCAGTGTGGTGTCAACAGCCCCTCCTGTCCCACCTAAGCCAAATGTCTTGCGTAGAGCTAACTCTCAGGAAAAATCAGAAGAACCCGTTGCACCACCACTGCCTCCTCCCACTCCACCAAAACCAACTGTTTTCCCCAGAAAAGTTCCCGTTCCTCTCCCATCGCAGGCCCCAGCTCCTCTGAAAAAGACAGAGTCAGTAACTATGACTACACCACAAGGGTCCCCTGTAAGACAAACTGTAACTCCAACATATAAACCTCACGTTCCCCCTCCTGTTCCTCCAAAGCCAGCCATTCCTCCAGGGATTGGGGACAGTCACAGACAAGGACATGGTGCCAAACCACCAATTGCACCAAAGCCGGGTTCACAGCCATCTTCACCTGCTCATGTCCCGTATCCGCCAAGACCCACTGTACTTCCCACTAGTCAAAGTGACACAGTCCTCAATCTGAGCCCCTCTTCAGAGAGAAAGACATTTCAGTCCTCACCAAAGTCTCCTACTTCTCCAAGATATGCCAGCAATCTTCGTGACACATATGTGGTCATCACACTGCCATCGCAGCCTAGCTCTCCTGTAGACAGTGTCACAACTCAAGCTCCATCCAGCCCTGAGCCACCACCTCGTTCACAGCAAGTTCAGCCTGAGAGTTATTACCAGTCACAGCCTCAACTACAATCATATTCACAACACCATGAACACCCAACTTCGCCTCAAACAACCAGGGTGCCTCTGGCCTACACACGTGTCACGGAATCTATTGAAAGCCAAAAGGTTTGTAGCCCAGAAAAACACGTATCTAGTTCTTGTCATATAATTGAGGCCATATCGGCCTCAGCACAGCCACCTGTCGTTATGCCTAACCTCATCTCTCAAGTGGTTACTACAGAAGTTCAAAGAACAACTGTCTCTGTTGTTCATGAGAGAACACCGCCACCAGTACCAGCTCCAAGGGCAAATGGTGTCCCAATCTCAATGGAGAAAGCTAAGCCTCAGACGCCAGCACTGAATGAACAGGCCTCTCAACCCTCAGAGGTTGTAGATCTTAGAACTGTGAAGGTGGATTCAGAATCAAATATGAATGGTGTTGATCTGTCTACTGGTCCAGATTCAAGATGTCCGTCCTTTACAAGTGAAGTCAGTCGACAAAACAGTGCAGTCCAATCACCTGTGGTCAACCTCAGCACTGAATCTTCCACTGTGTCTATTGTAACTGATAGCATCACCATTGTGACCTGTGCTGCCACGATCCAGCGATGTGACAATGTTGAGATTTCTCAAACGTCTTCAGTGCCCCTTCAGCTAACTAAAAACAAAGCATTTGAACCAGTTTCTCAAATTATATATAGACCAGTTGATTCTCAGCCACCCACTCTTGTTGCTACAGAGATCCCAATTAACCTCTCAGTTGGATCAAACACAAGTGTAGGAAGTTTTCAAGCCACTCCAGGTGCTATTGGACCCACTTCTGTTGCAAGCTGCGTTGCCAATGGATTAACTCCAGGAAGAACCACAGTGGCAGGAGCTGTTGATCTCAGCACATCAAAACCTTTCAATACTGTGGTGTCAGTGGATGCTACATCTGCAGATGTTGTTACAGCTGTAATCACAGATGATGGCAAACCAGTGGATCTTACAGCAGGGAAAAGAGCCGTATGCTGTGATGTCGTGTACAAACTCCCATTTGCAGGAAGTTGTGCTACACAGCAACCTACCACACCCCTACCTGAAGATCGTTTTGGATATCGTGATGATCATTACCAATATGACCGTTCACCTTATGGCATGAGAGGGTTTGGTGGAATTAAACCATCTATGTCAGACACCAACCTGGCAGAAGCTGGCCTATTCCTTTACAAAAGTAAGAACAGCTATAATTTCATTACCACAACAGAAGGTGCAGTAGATCTCACCTCAGCAAAGATATCAGATGCAGGTCAGTGCTGTGACATTGCAGACCTGTCACTTAAATGTCACTTTGAACTGCCTCCACTTATTTATGGCTAATGTGGCATATTTTTTTTAATTGTTTTCCATTTTTCATGTGTTTTGCATGGGCTTTTCATTTAATTTCTTTCAGCATACAATTTTTGCATGTGCCTGTGGCTGTTTTTTTTTTTTTTTTTTTTCTCATTTAACCATTTTTTAAATTTTAATAAGGCATGGCTTGCTTCAATATTAAAAAAAAGGTCTACCATATTTGGACTGAAAATATACTTTTGATTTTTGACAGGTGAAGCTGTTGACTACTCCAAGAAAGGGGGTTATGCAGGAATGACAATCCCACCCCAGTCACAAGCCGGTGTCACAAGTGATGTCACTTCACTTTTTGGCACAACCAGTGTTTTGAGGTCATCAAATGGAGTGGTTTATTCATCTGTTGCAGCACCAATACCATCTACATATGCCATTACTACTCAACCTGGATCTATATTTAGTACAACATATAATGCTGTTGCAGGTATGCACACAAGTGACACCATGCCGTCCCTGTCTAACCTCCAGAACTTGCCGCTTACACGATCCCAAAGTTTTCTGTCAACCATTCCTACTACCACATCAGAAGAACAAGGAGATGCTCCACTAAATCTGGAGATCTCTAGAGGGGGCACTACTTGTGTTGATGCTACCTCTACAGGAACAACATCATTAACCCTTGACTCCTATACTGATGCATCTTTGGAAGCTATTGCTGCTTCACTTGAGGCTCTTTCCTCACCCATGATTCCTGGGGATGGTCAGTATCAGGCAGAACGTGAGAGGCTAGAAATGGAAAAGCTCAAGCAGCAACGCCTTGCTGAAGAATTAGAATGGGAGCGGCAAGAGATTCAGCGGTTCCGTGAACACGAACAGCTCCTGGTTCAGAAGGAATTAGAAGAGTTGCAAGCTATGAAGCAGCACATACTGGCACAGCAGGAAGAAGAAAGACAGGCTCACCTCATGTTGCAAAAAGAAACCTATGCACAGCAGCAGCAGCAACTTGAGCAGATACAGAAACTTCAAGAACAGCTGCGTATACAACTTGAAGAGCAAAAGTTTCGTCAGATGTACCCCGGTGGGGACATCCCAGGGCATGGCATACAGGAGGCGATTGTCTTGGGGCCTGATGGCACAGTACTTTCTCGAAAGATCACCGATAGTGGGTGCCAGACAGATGAGGAGGATGAAGCTGTTAGCAAAGCTTACACAGCAGGAAGAAAAAAGAAAAGTGCTAAAAAGAGTGTTGATAGCTGTGTACAGACTGATGATGAGGATCAAGAGGAATGGGAGGCTCAGAATAGAAGCCGGCAAAGTCGTCCACGTACTGCCAGAGGTGATAGAAGTGGGCATTCAGAGGTGTCTCTTCAAGCCCACACTGAAATTTCTATTCAAACTGACACAGATGGAAATATTCGAATGGACACTAGAATGGAGTTATCAGACTCAGAAAGGACCTCACCAAAGAAACGGCCTACTCCCTTAGAAATTGCCCAATCCTCTAACCTTAAACCAGAGTTTTCTTCTCTTCAGGCCCCTCCTAAGTCTCCCAAAGTGTTGTATTCCCCCATATCGCCCTGTATCTCACCGAGCAAATCTCTTGAGTTTGTATCCTATGATAAGTCACTAGGTGACACAAGCCCACAAAAGCTAAGGGACTCTACAGACCCATCAAAAACATCTCCATTAAGTCCCAGAGGACTCAAAACCATACAGCGGTCCATGTCTGACCCTAAGCCCATGAGTCCAACAGGAGAGGAAAGAGCAGCATCAGGCACCCAGTATGGTGATGGCCATTCAGTGAGTACTGTTACTACATGTTGCATTTTTATATTACATATTGTAAATAAAAGAAAGGTGCACAAATTAATTATATTTTAGACTATAAAATACAAGTGACTTTAATGAGCTGGAATATATATTTTACAGCAACCCTGAAAAGGTGAATAAGAAATTTTATTTATTCAATAAAGCAATCTATACACTATATATAGGCAAATGTTAACAGTATAAATACATTTTAAATTATGGCCATTATAAGTATTTACATGTATATTGAACAATTTTTCATCTTATGAGGACTAAATAACCCATTGGCTTCTTTATTAAGTGGATTTATTCAGTTGAATTTCCACAAATCTAAAATCTTTTTTTTCTTACAGGGAAAAGGCTCAGGTGGCACACCAACAGGCACTCAAAAGAAGGTGAAGAGAACTCTCCCCAATCCACCATCCGAGGAAGAATCAACAACCAGTGGCCAGACCGCATACACCACTGGTTCTGCTCGCCGAAGAATGTGCCGCAATTCTAACATGGCGCGTGCTAAGATCTTACAAGATATTGATCGTGAGCTTGATCTGGTGGAGCGCGAGTCTTCCAAACTCCGCAAAAGACAAGCAGAATTAGATGAAGAGGAGAAAGAGATTGATGCTAAGCTTAGATACTTAGAGATGGGAATTAATCGCAGAAAGGATGCACTTCTAAAGGAGAGGGAGAAAAGGGAAAGGGCCTACCTTCAGAGTGTTGCAGAGGATAGAGATTACATGTCAGACAGTGAGGTTAGTAATATTCGAGAGACTAGGAGTGTCCGAGAAGGTGGTGAAGATGAGGAAATTGAAAGTGTTGGTCTTGAACGTCCTAGGACAGCTCCTCATGCAGAACTGGATGAGTTTGTCCCACCTCAGACCAAGCATGAATATGGAAAATATTCTCAGTACCAATATCCTCAAAGCCAGTACCAGCAGTCAATCTACCAGACACCACAATCTTACCAGTCTCATTCCATCTACTCCTCAGTTCCTTCCCTCACTACCTCCCAACAGCAGAGCTACCACCAGATGCTTTTGTTACAGCAAAAAGCTGCCAGGCAAGCAGCCCTTCTCTCAGAACTTGACGCAACTAAATATGAAGTAATTAGCCGTCAACCTGATCCTACATCATCAGCTTACCTTGGCGTCAAGTATGACAAATATGGTAACCATCTTGACCTCAGAGCCTTGGAGGTGGGAAGTATAGCAGGTAGCCCAATGTCAACTGTCTCAGATTCTTACTATACAGATGTAGATCATCATACACCTCAGAGTTATATGTTGCTGGAAGATGCTGCAGAGCTAGCTAAGACTTCTACAGGACTGTCTTCATCTTATAGTCTGGCTGAGAGGGAGCTGGCTAAGGCAGAAAAGCTGTTGCGTAGAAGTGCTGCTGATCTTGGGTCTACCGACTACCTGGGCTCCACCTCCAGACTCCATACGTTTGGAAAAACCCCCGATGAAGAAGATACAATGGAGGAGCCATATGAACTAAAACTGCTGAAGCAGCAGCTCAAACAAGAGTTTAGAAGAAGTACCGGTGGGACAGAAAACTTAGAACAACTGACAGGTCTCTCCCAACACTACTATACCCCGAGCTCTGGTATTTCCAGTTACTCCCAAAGACACTATCCTAAGTCAGAAAAGTACAGCATCAGTCGACTTACTCTTGAGAAGCAGGCAGCCAAACAACTCCCAGCGTCTATGTTGTACCAGAAACATAAAACTCCACTACTAGATCCTAAAATCTCCAAGTATTCCTCTATGACCGACAGCAGAAGCTTAGAAACTGATTATACCAGCTATCTGGGCTCCACCAGTGCATCCCCAAGATCGAGTCGGCTCATGCAGGATGAGATTACCTTTGGTCTTCGGAAGAATATTGCAGAGCAGCAAAAGTACCTTGGGTCCACCTTGGGGGCCAACTTGGCTGGGTCACTGAACTTAGGCCAGAGCTTGGGTTTAGACTCGGCTTATCCTAGCGGTAGTCGTTCCAGACCCTCATCAAGGCCCACATCTTGCTATGGCCTGGACTTATCTATCAAAAGGGACCTCTCGAGTTCTTCACTGAGGCTTAAAGGAGATGGAGAAACATCGGGAGATGGTCCAAGTTATCAAACCCCTTCTGGTCGCACCAAACCCACTAGCCTTCCTATTGTGCAAAGTGGCCGTGGACGAATACCTATAGTGGCCCAGAACTCGGAGGAAGAGAGTCCACTGAGCCCTGTTGGGCAGCCTATGGGCATGGCCCGGGCATCAGCTGGCCCTCTGCCCCCTATTTCAGCTGACTCGAGGGACCAGTTCGGTTCTTGCCTGTCCTTGCAGGATTCACAGCAGCAGCAACATATAAGGGAAGAACCAACCAGGGGTAGGGGTTATGCACTGCTGGATGATCTTCAGGGCACAATGTCAGATAGTGAAGGTAAAAAACAAACTTGTCATACAAAAATTGTTTTCATTTTCAATATTTTATAAACAAGTGTTTGCATGCCTTTTGTGGTTGTATTAATAATATTCATCTTTGCTAATTCAAAGTCTGCATGTTCCTATTTCTTATTTTCTGGTGTCAGTAAATCCAGTCTGCATGTTAGGATCTTCTGTGCATGCATGAAACTAATTTTTCTCTCCTTTCCACATACTGTGTAACATTATGCTATTCTGCATGCCAATGTGCAATCTTCAAGTTACAGCTATATTTTGTGTGTGTGTGTGTGTGTGTGTGTTGGGGGGGGGGGTTCCCATGTAAAAGCATTTGCTTTATTTTCATCGTCTGCATTTACTTGAAGCATGCTGTCATTTTGTGTTCACCTTGAATATTTTCATGACTCGGTTCTTGGGAATATGAGGTTTTAAACTGCACAAGCAGAATAATCCTTTGAAAATCTGGGTGACGTTTAGGAAAAACATTCCTCCACTACTGGCACAGTGAAAATAGCCTCCAGTATTTGCTCAATCGAGCCAGAATTTTATCAATTGACGTATCCCCTTTTTTTAGAACCTGGTCTATATAACGGTACTAATCATAGCAGCTAGTTGAAAATGAAATACAATTACGATAATCGAGATGTAATGCATAATGGATAGTATAACACTCAATTCAAGAGTAGTGACATTCTTAAAAAAAGGTACGGAGGTTGTTGTCCCAGTAGAGGGACCTGTATTTGTTTGAAATGCATCATCTTTGGTAGCAGCATGTCTGTGTGTGCAATAAATATAAAACTTAAACCTGCATGTCTCTTCTTGATATATTTGTGTTTCTGTGTGATATGTCAGTTGATTCTTTGTTGCTTGAATCATGTCTGTTTCTCTCCCATTTGTTTCGGTGCTTGATGGGCTCTGCTTCCAATTGCAATAAATTTACAGCCGCACTCCTCATTTTTTATGGATTCTCACAAAAATTCAAAGGAGTCATTTTATGTTTTGGGATTTTTTTTTCTGAAAAGTTAAAAGTCCTCATCGAGAGGAGTAATTCATTTGTATAGAGAACACCTTTCCTGACCTGCCTGAAACAGTTTTGCCATTGTCATGTTTTTTAATTTTTTTATTTTACTCAAAAACATCACCATAAACACATTGGTAAGATACCTGCATAGCTGTCACTTTGTTATATAGTGCTGTGCAAAAGTTTTGAGGTTTTCCTCATGTTTTTATATTTTACATGCATCTTTCTTGTTCAGAAGTTCCTCAGGCTTTTTCTGCGGGTCTTTTTGAAATGTATCTCTTTGGACATTGGCTGCCGTTTTGCTCAATTTCAGTCCAGTTATTTCCAATCCAGTACCTGACCATTTTGAGTGACTTTTTGTTTGTTTGTTAAGCCACTCAACTCTTACAAAAGAATCATTTGGGCATAAAAAAGCTTTGAAACTTAATGCCTAAACATGACAGACAACTTAGTGCATACTTAGGCACTTTGTTACCAGCAGCCTGTCGCAAAGACACGATTTGGTGCCAATTCTGCCGACCAGTCTACGAAAATGTTCCAAAGATAACACATAAAACAGGACCAAGGTGATTTCAAGGAGCTGTTAGCTAAAGCATATTCATCTCTCAGGTTCTGTGTCTGATCTTTGATGGATCCCCTCACCCCCACCCACCGTTTCTTTAAAATATGAGTGTCAGATATCGTTCATTTACTGTATATTTTTTTGTAGACCTGACACTTTTTCTTTTGTCTCCCACTTGTCCACTATTATCAAATTTTAATCAAACACTAGTGTAGCATCAGTGTATGTATGGAGTTTAAAGCTCTGGTTAGACTCAATAGAATGATTTATTCAGATTAGCTGTGTAGAGATGTAGTAGAGTGCTGTGTGGATGGGTAAATCAGAGCAGATTGTGTTGTAAAGCGCTTTGAGTAGCCTGGTTGGCTAGAAAGGCACTATATAAGTACAGTCCATTTACCATTTGCACTGCACAAAATTCTTCCCTTGTCCGATACAAGGACTGGACAGAAAAAATCGTAAAAAACAGCCAAGGTCCCACAGAAAGCCAGGAGAACTACTGATCAGGTTGCATGAAAGGCTGGCTCCTTGGAAGCAAAACATAGGGAAGTTTTACATTACCACACAAAACTGTACATGACAGAAACATTTATACTCTGCTTTGCAGGCATTTTTATCTAACACTTTCTCGATTAAAGAAGGGCAGTTTATCAGGTGGTATGAGATTAATTTACTTATGTTAAAAGATGATAATTAATAAATGGCCTTTTTTATTTAAAAGCTTGTGCCTACATCTGCTGTTTTGACTTAAGGGTACAATCAATTATTATTCTGTTTTGTTTTTTTGGGGGTTTTTTTGTAACACAAAGCACCATAGGACTGTTCACTTTTGAAACTCAGATATGGATTTTTTTTTAATATCTTTTACTTTTCCCTTTGTGATTAAAATTTGTAAGTATGCCAGTTCCAATTATTTCACATTATAAAACAATTTGTCCTGATTCCAGCTCTAAGTGATTCCCTGATGGCTTTGAACAGAGACGATGCAGCTAATGGTAGAGTATTCCTATTAGTTATCTATTAACTAATATATTAACCTGCTAATAAAAACAAACATCTTCTAAATGTTGGGAAGGTTAAACATAACAATAAAATCTTTAGTAAATACCGCTTTCATTTGCAGTTCAGGTCAAATCTGTTTTTCAGTTGAATCTTATTTAATATAATAGGATATTACAAATGTTTTGGAAGACACGTTAACTTTCTAATAATTAAGGATGTTGATAATGATAATATGTATATACCCAACATTTACATTAATAATAAGTTTATGTCCTACATGTTTAGAGTATGTACAGGTGCTGGTCATAAAATTAGAATATCATGAAAAAGTAGATTGATTTCAGTAATTCCATTTAAAAAGTGAAACTTGTATATTATATTCATACATTACATATGAACTCATATATTTCAAATGTTTATTTCGTTTAATTTTGATGATTACAAATGACAACAAATGAAAATCTCAAATTCATCATATCAGAAAATTAGAATCTTGTGAAAAGGTTCAAAATTGATGGCACCTGGTACCACACTCTAATCAGCTAATTAA
>NC_051447.1:11023330-11040567 GCF_001649575.2 Kryptolebias marmoratus | reverse complement strand
ATCATCAAAATTAAACGAAATAAACATTTGAAATATATGAGTTTGTATGTAATGTATGAATATAATATACAAGTTTCACTTTTTAAATGGAATTACTGAAATCAATCTACTTTTTCATGATATTCTAATTTTATGACCAGCACCTGTATATGATATTAATCCTGTTTTATTAACCTTCAAATTGCATCACTTTTTCTGCTTATTCCACTGTCTTCTTTTATTCCCTCTTGTGCTGTCCTCATGTCCTTATTTCTCTCATTTCCTTTTAACACTTTGAAATTTGCTTAATGGCATGTGATCCCTTTTGCAAAATGCTAAATCCATCTTCTGTAGTAGGATGCAAGCATCCCAACCCTCTGATTGGTTCTGAAGCAGTGCTTGTGTTTCATTCCTGAAGCCTACCACCTCAGACGAGATGAGACAGACTGGTTCGACAAACCGAGAGATGGGCGGCCAGAGAATGGCCAGGAAAAGAGACAGGTAAAACAGGACGAATGGCTTTACTTGTTTACTTTTATTGAAATGATTTGGTCTTTACCAGATCTTAATGTGAGGTAAGTACAGCCTTTTATGAACAACAAAACATGCCAGGTCACTGAAGAAGACTTTTAGCCCCCTGTCTTCTGAATGTTGCTTCTGGTCATTGACATTTAAGGCTATTTGATTATAGATAGATAGATGGATATATGGGTACTTTAAGCTTTCAAAGACTCATTACATTTTCAGTGTTTGAAGTCTGGACTTTGGCTGAGCCATTGTAAAGCCTTTGTTTATTTGTTCTTCAGTCACTATATGTTCCGGTATTTTTTCGATCAAAGTCTGGTTTTGTGTCTCAATCTCTGCCAAGTTTCAAGTGTTGGACAGATGGTGTCACATTTGGCTTTAAAAGACATTGGTACACAGATGAGTTTGTGGTTGAGCTGATGACTGAAAGGTGTCCTGGTCCAGTGGCGGCGAAAGCCGAGCTACGCTCTTACAAAACTTGTTTCACAGTTTATATTAGGTGTTTGCGCTGATATTCTGTGTAACCTACACTAAGGCTTTTTTATTTGTTATTTAGTGTAACATCCTTGCTGAGATCCTGCAGAGTCTGAGGCGTACAGAGAGCACCTGGGTTTTTCACAGTTTCCCTGAGCATTGCTCAGTCTGACTTCATAATGAAATTTCTAGTGCATTTAACTATTTTTTTCCCCAGTGTTTAATAATGGACTTCAAATTATTTGGTGCCCTGATACCTTTTTACCTCTGACTCACACAGCTTACCCTCAGTTTAAACGTAGTCATCAAAACGGAAAGCTTACGCCTAGTTGTTCCGGCAGCCCAGGATCTGCAGCTGCCCACTCCAGCCACAGGGTCCATCTGTAATTCAGTGTGCAGACACATCAGAGAAGGGAGGAAAGTGAAGCAACAGCCTAAAGAGAACATTCTTTCACCTGCAAATTTTATTTTTAATCAATAATCCCAGTTTTAAATATAGCTGACATTACAGCCTTGACTTCTTCTTTAACTAACATGAATGGAAGTCACGTCAGGTGATGCAGTGCTTCAGAAATGAGTTTATCAGGTTAGATCTTTTTCATCACAAGGCAAAAATAAATAATACTGTGTGTCATATGCTGTGTTGTTCACCCGAGGTTGTGTTTTTGTAACTATAAAATACTAAAGACCCAACATCCAGTCGAGCAGACATCTTAGAATAATATGGGTGTGTGTAGTGAGACAAGGTGATTAACGTCTCCCCACTGTGTTTGGGCTGCAGGGAAAAGGTCCGTACTATCTGTTCCCTCACCTCAGGGTCAAACTGCAGAGGGATGTCAAAGACCGCAGCGTCTCAGGTAAGGCACCAAAGTTAAGCTGCATGCACGGAGAGGTGTAGGGACAATGGCAGCTCACAGGATCATGTGCTGAAAGCTAACGTTACTGATCACTGCGTGTGCATTTGATGCATTTTGCTCGAAGACTCAACTTGCATCACATGTAACGTTCAAAGGTTTTACAGTATTTCTCTGTAAATGAATTGGGAATAAAAAGAAATTGTCATAAATCGTCATAGCGCAATAGAGTTACTGAAAGATAAGGATAAGGGTTGGGAAATGTGACCATTATGAACCCTAATTGGTTTACAAAGCATTAGTGGTATTTATCATTCATTTCATTTGCTTTGCTTATATTTCTCCCACAGATGGCAGACATTTCTTGGCTTTTTTTTTGAATTGGCTTGCCCTCCGGCTCATCAGTCATTGCCATGCTTAATATGACATATTCCTTACACTTAGGATTATCCCGTGATTAACAAACAGCCCATCGTGAAAGAATTTTGTAGACACATGAAATGAGCTGATTGCAATAAATCTGCCTCAGTCATTTTGTTCTTGCTTTAATTGGTATAAAATGACTGAGGTTCTGGTTCTGCATGAAAGACCGTAGGCTGTAGGTCATTTTGACATTTATCAGCTTCTGCATACAGTAAAAAATGTTACATTTGGGAAAGTTTGTTATGTCTATAAATGACAGAATAATATGTATACACTGTTAAGGGTCCAGTTTTAAGGTAAAAGGTGGCTATTCAAATGTATTTTTGAGGACTTCAACCCTTGACAATTAAATTAAATTAACATTTTTATTTATTTTTTTGCTGCTGAACAGGAAATGGTTTAGGTATCCGTGTAGTTGGAGGAAAAGAGGTCCCTGGTAGTAACGGAGACATTGGAGCTTACGTTGCCAAAGTCCTGCCTGGTGGAGCTGCAGAACAAACAGGAAAGATTCTTGAAGGTAAGATCTTTGATCAAATTTCACTTCCCTTTGTTAAAAATCGTAAATTAAATTGTTTTTGTGAGTTGGAAATCAAGACAACACATTTTTTAAACAATGTGACCATTCTTTACAAATTGGCACAGCATTGTAAGTGTATTTACAATGTCTATAAAAATTTGTTTGCATATGGAGTTAACATCTGGATTTTTGAGGATCTTTGTTGTGGTTTTTGTGTTAATTTCTGTTACATTTGTTTTAAAAGTTTTGTTACATTTAGATTAGTTTTGGTTATCTCGTTGTAGCTTCTAGAAGTCCTTATTTGTTCCTACTTTTAGCTGCACACCCACCTGTCTTTCATTAGGAATCACTCTTTCCTAGTGTTTATACTCCTCCGTTTCCCTCAGTTTGTCAGTTCCGTCTGCTGGCTTTCGCTCTCAGTTTGCTGTTTTGTACCACCTTGGCTACCTGCTGGTATGGTTATAAAGGTCCAGCCTGACTTTGAGTCCGTAGTCAGGCTGGACTTGGTTCCATTTGTCCAACATACCATGGCAGATACAACTTGTTGGGTAAATATTTGCAGATGGAGCCTGCTAGTGAGCATAGCTTAGCACAAAGAGTTGAAACACGCAGAATCGACTAGTTTGGATCTGTTCAGAGGTACCAAAAACCGCATGCCGGCCTTTTTACAATGAAAAAATATTATTTTCATTTGCTTAAAACAAATGAACAATTGATATTTTACATTATATCATTCACATATTATTCATTTATCACAAGAAATGTCTTTTTTTGGACTATCAAACTGTAGTTCTCTTAGACCAGGATTCATTTTTACACTGTAGTGAGAAACTTTTATGTATAAGAGTTAGGCTGATTTATTAATATAATAAAATTTTAATTAGTTGTCTGCTAGTTATGGCACCAAAAGCAGCCATTTATATTTTCTCTACAAGATCATAATATGTTAGGCAAGTTTTAGTCTTTTTACTACTGAACTGTTCGTATGCTCTTAAATTTGTGTTGCCTTACGCACAGTTTACTAATAAAATGTCATCTTTTGCATGAATAAACCGATCTGAATCCTTTCTCAAACAAATCCCTTCATTTTGTTGGTTAGCTGATTTCTCAGTCAGCTGCAAATCAGACTTGCAGCGATACTCCCTCAGTGGGTCGTCTACATCACTGATTCTTCAGCAGTGATCCATGCACAGGGAGTTGTGTTTGCTGAGTTAAATACATTTACTGACTTTATGAATCCCACAAGATGAATTGTTGTGGCACAGCAGAATAAAAAACAATTGGGGAAAAATAATATTAGCAGTGCAGTTTGAATTGTAACTAGTTTAAGTATCGCAATAGTTTGTTTTAAGTAGCAATAGTGTAGAAAAGAGGACTTGCATGTGCTGCTGCAGCTGTGTTGAAGCAAAAATGTAATTAGTTTGTCATGACAAGTGAAAAACTGAGGCAAAATAAAGGCGTTCTAAGACAGAAAATTTCAAATGAACATGACAATGACAAGCAGGGCTACTTTGTCATCCATGTGAAAAGAAAAAAGTGCAAGAGCTTTTGTAGCTGCCAGGAATACCCAGAGTTTCTCTCCCTCTGGTGGGGATGTCAGTCTGCCAGTATAAATCAGGCAAAACAACCCCAAGACATGCCCGACCACTGCATGAGAAGGGTGGCTGTTTACCGAGTTGTTGACGACACAGTCAAGATGAGCCCTGAGTGATAGTTTGTGTCTCGAACTGTCGGCTTAAAGCCCAGCGACATTCAAACTTATTCTCAGCTGGAAGTGTGAAAATGAAAAAGGCATTAAAAACCTCTACGCATCTGTTTTTAATCAACCTCTCCTGGTTATTCAGGGCGGTAAAAAACAACTCAAGATATCATTAATAGCTGGTACTTTCCATCTAAAACTCAGCAAGCTATGCCAAAAACAACAACAACATTTCTAGATGCATATTAGTAGATATACTTTTACATTTGATTGCTGGTGGTAAAATATACCCACAAGCAGCATTACTGTTTCACAAGCAGTGCCGTATTTCATACCTTTAAAATACAAACTGGCATCATTTTTAGGTTTAAATGTGTTGGAAGCTGGATTTGCCACAGAGTCACCACACACCGTTATGTGTATTAGGTGGGACACGTTTTAAGAGGGGGGGGGGGAGTCTGGGATCAGTTAACCCCATCACCATCTTACTCCCTCAGGCTACTCGCAGTCACATTGCGGCTGACAGACGACAGGTAAAACTATGGCCTGGATCATTTGAAAGCTGCCAGACTGATGATCTGTGGGCAGTGAGAGGAACATCCCAGCCCACTTTGACCTGGATGCTATGTCTGGGGTCTGAACGCACATTTAAACCTGACTTCTGTCTCCAACTCTTTCATTCCAAATAAAGGAAAATGTTTATGCTCTATAGAGAAGCGATAGTGTTTGTGATCGCCTCAGTCCGAGAGCCGAGCTGCATCCGTCGTGTTGCTCGCTATAAGAGCCACAATAATAGCCAGATCCCTGTCATCAGCGTCGAGCTGAACGGCTGCAAAATAAGATGCTTGTGCCAGCGGGGAGACTTCGCCTCGCTGTCTCTCTTTCGGAGCGAATAGAGAGGAATGCTGTCAGATTCAACAGGCGTAGAAGCTTAGTGTCACAGGGGGAGCGGCGTGCGTGTGTGAATTTGTCCGAGTGCTAAAAATTCAACTTCTCCGTGGAGTGTGTTACCAATGTGATGAGCGTGAGCGGTTTTGAAACTACAATGTAGCTTCCCTGTCAAATCACGCTCACGCAGCCCGAGAGCATCGGCGCAAACAGAAGACCCTCCTGATGCGCTGCTTCAGACTGTGTGAGTCCTGCCGGCATGCAGGGTGTGCGTTTTATTCAGAATGAAGTGTTTCCTTTTGCTGTTCGGAGTGGATTTGTGTGAGTTGAAATCAAAAAAATGAGACATTGCAAATGTAAAAGTTAGAGCATGTTTTTTTTGTTTTTTTTTAACCATAACCTCTTTCTTTCTGGCTGATGCAGCAAACCCAAACCTTCTGGGTTTCAGATAATTCCAGGTTTTGGTTTTGTTGTTGTGGTTTGAGGTGAAATGTTTGCACCGGGTCAAATATGGCAGGAAAAACCGACTCAGTGCCGTGTGCTGTTTGTAGGAATGCAGGTCTTGGAGTGGAACGGCGTTCCTCTGACGGGTAAAACCTACGAGGAGGTACAGGGACTTGTGGGTCAGCTGTGTAATGAGGCAGAAGTGTGCGTCAGACTGTGAGTATGACCTTTGACCTGTTCAGTTCAATGATAGCTTTATGTTTTATGTCAGATTTAGACTTGTGGTTTATCTTAATGGTGTTCATTATGGCTTTGGTTGTCTTTTCCTGCTGTATTTCCTGTCAGCTTTACTTTTCAGAAGTACATGAAGTAGTCATTATTTTCATATTTCAGTGACCTAAACATGCTGGCTGAGTCTGAGGATTCTCACCACCTGGATCTCCAGGAGCACAGCAAAGGTAAGTTGGAGTATTTTTGATAACCCCAGCCCTAATATACTGATTTTAAGGTTTGTCTTAGTGTCTTGATTTGTATCCTGAAAGAGTGGGTCGTTACATATGATGTCAACAAAGGGTTCCAGCTGCAAATTTGTCATTTTGTTCGTTTATTTTTTGATAGGAGATAATTTAGTATGATGTCAAATTCCTTAGAAAAATTTAAGTTCCAGACAGTTTTAACAAAAATCACTCAGGATTATGACTTCTGACCTAATATCTGAGTTAAACATTAAAAGGGTTGTAAATGGAGGTAAATTAGGGTGTATTTGTTTTTGCTGGTAGTTCTTTTTTGTGCTCCTAAAATTAATAATTTCTATTACAGGTAATATTACAATATTATTTTACTATTAAAAGATGTGAATAAAAAGTTGTATAAATGTGGGGAGTTGTTTATTTTACATTAGCATAGAATAATTTATTTTGAATTTAATGGTTTTATTTGGACTTTTTCCAACATGTTTCCCATCAGAAGTTCTCCTTTTTGCTCACATTCAGGCATACTATAATGACCTGTTTCCTCTGTTTATTTATATTTCACAGACTGATTGTGCAGCAATTATTTTTCTTTTGTTTTCAGAGTTGCTTTTTTAACTTTTAGGGTAACCTTTTTTTTCGTGCATGATTTCTCTTGTATTTTTTCTTTCCAGTCAGGTGCAACCTTAACATCAAATAACCCGTTAACAGACCAAAACTTTGCTTATTCTTATCCTTTAAACATTAATACATTATCAGACATGCTCAACTGTACATCCACTAATAATCCCAAGCTAGAAAGATGACTCTAGAATCCTTTAAGTCGTCTTGTTGGCTCTTTATGACTGTCTGTGTGAACCTTTCAGGGGACAGACCTCCCAGGTCTCCAGGTGTTGATCCCAAACAGCTGGCCGCCGAGCTGCAGAAAGTGTCACAGCAGCAGGGTCCGACATCCAGCTCCTCCTCCACCCTTCCTGCCCCAACCTCGGCAACCTCCAGCCCTGCTCAGCCAGGATCCCCGTCTGTCAGCAAGAAGCGCCACAGCAGCAAGGCCAGTCCATTAGGGAGGGTTTACGAGCACTGTGCTGAGATTTCACTAAGTCAGTCTTATAACATAAAAAGCCCATATATATATATATATAATGCGTTTTAATTTATATATATATATATATATATATATATATATATGTATATACATTGCACTCTGTTGGCAAAATCAGACAATGTGTGTGTGCTTGTGTGTCTTTTTATTACCAAAAAAAAAATCTCCTGAACAAATTTGAATGAAACAAGCTGAAAGTAATCATTAAATGTACTGATATATCAGGAGTTGATGTTACAGTTTAGCCTCAAGCAGCGTATTAAACACAGGACATGTTGTACAATATGTCCACCTACCAGTAAACACACCACCCACAGATTTTTGTCCAGCACTGTCTTCATATCTGGCTCTCTGCACTTTCAGACTTCAGATGGAGCCAAGACCCAGTCCCACCCTGTTTCTGGAGAGATACAGGTGTGTGAAATAAAACATCAAACTCTCCTTATGTTTATCGTGTTTAGTGCTTCAGAACACACACACACACAAAAAATATATGTTTCACTCATTCTACGTTGTCTTTCTTCACAAATGCATTCAGTGTGTGCTAACTCGGCTGTGTTTCCTTTTATAGCTTCAAATCCACTACGACAAGCAGCTCGGCAACTTGATCGTCCACGTCCTGCAGGCCAGAAACCTTGCGCCGCGGGACAACAACGGCTTCTCTGATCCATTTGTAAAAGTGTATCTCCTGCCAGGGAGAGGGTGAGTCGGGAGAGCAGAAACTGTAAGCACACCCTTAAATGGTTCAGAGCTGGAGGAAGGTTCGTAAAGGCTGGGAGGACAGTGTGCTTAAAGATGTGTCCGCTTGTTTTCTTTCAGATTTAGAGCAGGACTGAATTTTATTTAGGCCAATTGTTTTATTTATTTATTTATTTTTTTCCCCGTCTAGGCTGCACAGACAGCCACTTTGTTAACCTAATTTCCATTCATTTTAAAATTGATTTTTGGCTTACCATCACATCTTTCAATGTGCAGCACATGCCCGCTTCATATCACTGCGGCACATCGAGCCCATCAGTTGTTACGTTCTCGAAATGCTTCACTTGAACGCCTTTTTTACAGGACTCATCAGCCCCCGATCACTGCCAAACAACAAACATTATGTAAATAACAGGAGGTTAAAGGTGCGCTTGTGTTGCCTCTGTTGATGGATGTTGTACTGCAGCTGTGAGTGCAGTTAAAATCAATAACTCTCATATTTACTTGCAATACGATCCGCACTCCCTCATAAGTCCAGCCCCCCCCTCCCATTCTCATGGTGATGGTGTTGTAATGCAATTGACTTCTTCACCTTCTCTTCTGTCTGAGATGAGCTCCCTCGAGAGGGTAGTTTTTTGTTTTTTTTTTCCATTGATCATTTGGGATAAAAGTAATAATTTATGGCTGTGGGCATTTCAGTCTGCACTCTCACAAGTCTTCAGCTTGACGTATGTGTGGATTCAGACACTGTTGGGAGATTTAGATGGTACTGAGACTATGCACAAGACACAATATATGCTTCTTGTGTAAACACAAGTTTTCTCAGATCTCTTGGCAACCACATAAAGGTCAAAGTCGCCTGAAACTAAGTAACCAGAAATAAAGAAAGACGTGCTGCAATTTGGGAAAAAAAACTGTGCACAAAGCAAACCAGGCTTCTCTGAGCTGCTCATCTACAGCTGTCCACAGTCTGTGTGTTCCTTTGCAAAGACTTTTACATGTTCACCGATCAGCCATAAGACTATGTCCAGCTGAGCCACAAAAACAGTCAGCTGGGATCAGTCGGGACATGAAGAACATCTCTGGGTCTTCTGGAGTGTTATGTATTGGGTTGTTTACACAGATGCCATCAGAGTTTTGTATCTGAAGGCTTTGAAGGTTCCAACGCTTTCTTGGGATCTTTGACACATTCCTTGGAAGATTTTGTAGGACCCGCTGCTGTCCCACTGAAGGGAAGCTGTAGCATCTACAACCCCGATTTTGAAAAAGCTGAGACGTTGTGTAAAAAGTAAATAAAAATAAAATGTTATGATCGGCAAACTCACAAACCCATATTTTATTTACAATGAAACATAGTAAACATTTCAAATGTTTAAACCAAGAAATTTTTATGGAGTGAAATAAGATAAACCTGTGTATACTTTTCTACGTTGATGGTTCCTAAGCTGCCCATGCCACAGACAGTGATTTGTAGAAGTCTTCCTGAGCCCAGAACAGAACCAGATCTGTATTTATTGCAGTGTCGCCTGAGGCCCTGAAGATTTCTACTATCTAATATTGACTTTCAGCCTTGTCCTCTGGGCACAAAGATGTTGCCAGATTCTTGAAATCTTGATGATGATGATGATATGTTGAACTGTAAATATTCAAAATCTTCCCAATTGTCCTCTGGGGAACATTATTCTGAAATGGTTCCACTGCTTTTAGATGCAGTTTTTCACAGACTGCTTTACTTTTGAGATTCTCTAAAAATTTTTTTTTTTTATACCCAGTCCTCATATTGGCCTGTTTCATTTTCTTAAAATCTTATGGTTTCTTAAATTAGACATTTAATATGGTTACTTTGTTCCATTGTAAATAAAATACAAATTTATGAGCTTTGAAATTAATATCATTCTGTTTATATTTACATTTTACACAACATTCAGGTTGGACCTGAATGCAAGTTTTCTCTGTCGAACATTGTGTTGTAAAAAGATGAGCAGTATTATTTCACATTTCCAGTCTGTGGTTGTAATGTTATGGCTAATTGGTATAAATTTGCAGAACAATTTTATATGAAGTTGAAAGTATATTTTTATTAGTCGCTGCACATTTGTATTCAAATATCAGTTGCTCTTTTGCAGGAATATCTAGCTTGATGTTGATGTTACATAGGTAACTTCTAGCGAACAAACAAGTAAAATTAGAGTTCATTTGTACCAACGTTATGTTGTGGTCAGACACCAGGTGCTGGACAGAGAATGAGTAAAATCAGATGTTCGGTTTAGAGAATGATTGGGAGATCAATGCTCCGGTTACCAAAATATGCTTTTTTTTTCTTCTTACTAACATGACACACCACTGCTGCACACCACAGTTCCCTGTCACAATCCCAGAAAACACAGCAAACCTAAATTTACCCATAAATCCTCTTTCGTAAAAGCACTTTTTGACCCTCCACCCTCCCTCTGACTATTGTTTCTGTATGTTGTTTTCTATATTTAATGCATGCTGGACCCCCTCAGTCAGGTCATGGTTGTCCAGAATGCCAGGTATGTGATTTGCCCACTCTGTTTTTGGTTAATACGTAGTTGTCCGTTTGGTCACAAGACGGCCATGTTAACATTTTTTTCTTACGGAGTGGAAGAATCATAATCAATTCATTGAGTGTCACAGTAACTCCCTCCACTCTTCAGCAATTTGTCATTTTTTGTTACTTTTTTTAAAATATTCCCATACGTTCTCCTAACTTTATGGGCATCTTGGATTTTGCGGGGTGAAAATCCCCTTTAATGTCCCTTAAACTAACCCATATAAACAAATAGTCCCCTGCGCTGTTGTCTATTCCTTCAAGATGATTTGTTTTTGTTGTTAACCATTAATCCTGTAGTTTCCCCCTGTTTTGTAATAAGAATCCCTCACTAATGTCCTACATTGCCCCTCTAACGTCATACTGCACCCTTAACAACGTGCCACTTTAGGTACAAACCTGTAACTTTGCTCCGTTGCACTTATTCATGCCATCGTTTTCCAACGTAGAGTAGACTGTTCCTGTCTTTTCCGAAATAATTACTCATACCCTGCAGTCTTTAATCAAACCCTACACTCTGCAAAAAACATCCATCTGTAAAAGTCATTCATTCTGTTTCACCTAAACATTTATTTTTTCTCAAAAATAGTGAAATAATTGCTTTTTAGTGTGTTTTTTTAATCAAAATCAAAAATTCAATTTTTGTTTTGTTTTGAAAACTTGTGTTCAGAATTTATTTTCTTAATGGCATATTGTTTTATACCTTTATCATGAGAGCACATCTAAATTTCGTGAGACTAAATGACTTGATGGACATCAAAATGGACTTTTTTGCAGCACGCCCTGACATCGTGCACGTATATAGTCTCATACAATGTTTCCATCCGAGCCCTGTCGCTCACTGTCATTTTCTTCCCTCTGTACTTTCACGTTGTGCCTTGCTCTAGTAACACCTCCTTGTGCTTGTTGTGGTTGGTTCACTAACCTGCATGTTGGCATGCACGATGACAAAGGGCATATTTTGTGATCTGTTCCCGCAGTGCTGAGAACAAGAGGAAATCCAAACACGCGGGGAAGAGTCTCAATCCTGAGTGGAACCAGACTGTCATCTATAAAAACATCCACCTGGAGCAGGTAGTGTGTTTGCTGGAGTCTAGTTTGGGCCGCCACTGTTGGTGGTGATGAATGCGTGTTATTTTTTTAATGGTGTGTGTTGCAGCTGAGGAAGAAGACTTTGGAAGTGACGGTGTGGGACTACGACAAAGGCTCCTCCAACGATTTCCTAGGAGAGGTAAACCTTCACTTCAAAAAGTTTAATGTGAATGAGGTCAATATTTATTGGTGTTTGCTGAACTGGTTTCTTTGCTGCTAGGTTCTTATTGACCTGTCCAACACGTCCCAGCTGGACAATGTCCCACGATGGCTCTCGCTCAAGGAGCAGAGCGAGGGGGACCACCACCGACGCTCCCACTCAGGCCAGGGCCGACACGGCTCCTCGAAACCCTCCTCACAGCACTCATCCCCCAAAACCACTGCCTCCGCGCACGATAATCAGGACTCTCCCAAATCGTCTGTCATCAAGAGCCGAAGCCATGGGATCTTCCCTGATCCAGCCAAGGGTAGGACTCGATGAACTCCCCTCCCCTGCCTGACTCAGTCCCTGTCATTCCCCAACAGCTTCCTGTTTCCTGCTTCCTTCTTCTCTGTGCTGGGCTCTTCTTTTTTTTTTTGCTTTTGACTTTTTCTCTCTTCTATCTTTTTGTTCTTTCTTTATCTTAGTGTCTGCCTCTGTCTTCTTGTTTTCCCTCTATTCAGTCCTGTCATCTGTATTTCCAGCACTGTCCTCTGCCCATGTTTGCACCCACTGTAGCTTCTGCTTCATGCCTTTTTTCGCTTTCTCGTGGTCTGTTTTCTTGGTTGCCATGATGTCACCTAGCTCAGAGGCCTATCCTTAGCTTCCCTCTTTGTTTCCTCTACCACAGACAGCAATATGGCTGTGGAAGGCTTTGAATGCTTCCATACTTTGGAAAAATAACTTCAAAGTAAAATCAAATTAAATAAAATTGCTTTAGGAGTCCATAGATTCAATAAGGCCGTCACGAAGCCGGCTAAATTTATTATCTCACCAATAACTCTTTCACCACAAGTACTATACAGCAGGCAACAGCCTCTAAGTTCACTGAAGGATAGATTATTTTTTTGGTAATCCGGTGAATCTGGTTGTTTTAGACACGCAGGTGACCACTATCGAGAAATCTCACAGTAGTCCTGGCACATCGAAGCCTTCCTCGTCCGAGGGCCAGAGCCAAAGCCACAGCCACGGACACAGCCAACACTCTCGCTCACATGGCGCTTCACGCTCCAGCAAAAACGCTGCACGCCACCATCATCAGGACAGCAGCAGTGGAGGCAGCGGAGGCGCTGCCATAGCAACGGGCGAAGCCCAACAGCAGACACAGCCGCCACAACGCCTCCAACCAAGTAAACCAAGACGCAGATAAAGCCCACGCAGCATGGCCTCCCTGCACTCATCCTTTTTCTTCCCTTTTATTTTTAAATTTTTATTCTTAAACCTAGTTTTTCTCACTTTTTACGCCCTCTAGTCTACTCCCCGTCGTATCTAGTGTGTCAGCACTTTATGTATTTACAAATATTTAGAGGGAGCGCCCTACCTGCACAGGTCCTTCCTGAGTTTGACCTCCTGTCGTTGAACCCAAAAAGGCATAAAATAATAAAGGCTCCATAGATAAAATGGTCAGATCTATGTAGTTTGAAAAAAGAATATCTAGAACTTCCACCTCAACTATGGTAGTTTGTACTTTAGTGAATTTAGTTGATTTTTTAAAATGTTTTGTCAAATAGGTATGAATAGTTTGTTCCTTATGAGCCGTGACATGAGTCACAGAACAGAGTGTGAAGAAAAGGGCAGAAGACTTCCTCCAAGTTGTACTAATAGCTAGCCAAACCAGGCTATGAAATAACTCTTTCACAAATAAAGTCATACGGGTGTGAAAGAACGCTGCATCGGCTGATATTATACCTCTACTCATTCACACAACCCAGCGGGTCAGTTTGTCGCTGTTTTGTCCGCCACACTGTCTCCATGTTGCTATGTGAGTCTCGATCTCCTGACACCGCTGAATGGTATCAGTCCACCAGGAGGTAAGTTATCTGATACATTCCACGTCTCAGGAGACCGACGTTTGTGTAGGAACAGGGAGGTTGTTTAGGTTGAGAAAACGGCAAAGAACAATATAAAACAGCCCCGGTTTGGCGAGCCATTAGCAAAGCCCGGAGGAAGAATTTTGCCCTTTTCTTCACACACCATGTTCTGAGACTGATGTCATCGCTCATACAGTGCCAACTGTTGAAAACTGTTTGACAGAACATCATCTCTGAAGTCCCCACATTATCAATTTACGGGTTAGTAGAAATGCAACAATATTAAAGTAAAAAAAGAGACATTTCTAACTTCCTCGAATTACAAAACCTGCTGTTTGTTTCTATAAAAAAAGCCCATTATTGAACTAAATTATTAAAACTCATTCTTTATTGAAATTTATTTGACTGATTGATCTAACTTTTAGAATTAAAACAAGAAAAGATGAAGTCCCATGCTCCTCCCAGTATTACTATTTTTTAGTTTTTTTCTTTATTTTTTTATGCTTTTTTTTTAAACTAACAACAACAACAACAACAACCAGCTGTTGTGAAGCTCCTCCACTGAGATGGCTGTGCATGCAACACGCCACCCCCCCTCCCCTCCCCTTTTCGGACCCACAATGCACCCCAGCAGATGCTGCACACCTCTCTCGTTAAAGACATGGGGAGGGCTGAACGTGCACTGCACGCTGTGGCTGCATGTGATTCTCAGTCAAGCTGGTTGCCATGGTGAAGACGAACCGCTCTCTAAATCTCCATCTTGCTCCTTCCTCCTTCCATCTTGAATCCCCATGACCCTTGTTTCCCGCTGACCCCAACCTTTTGACATCTGATCTGTGCCTGTGGTTAAAAAAAAAACCCCAAAACGAACAAAAAAAACAACAAAAAAACACATCCAGGCCAAAGTGGCCGCCTCCCACTGAGGCACCAGAGACACAGCGTAGTGGGCGTGCTCACCATTCAGAGAGCCCAGTCTGACTGGCTGCCTCCCCTGCCATCGACCGTGTCGGCCAAAGGGAGGAGAGCAGACGGCAGAAACCTGACCCTCAGGAAAGCTGTGTCAGAGGAGAGGCCGCAGACCACCGGAGGTGAGAGTTTGCCTAAGACTCACCCACCCTCCCTCCCTCCCTCCCCTCCCTTCTGTGGTGTGACTGAAGCAGAGATATGGAGCAAGGAGAGAGAGTGAGAGAGAGAGAGGATGTAACAGCTACTAACGCACACCTGCAGAAAGAAAGAAGGGGAGCCTTACAGGCTGAGAAAAGAGACAGGAAGGCAGAGAAAGAGTCACCAGTGATTCATGCGGCGAGGCACGCTTTCCTCCTGGCCACAGACACAGCTCACTGAAACCAAGAAAATCAATGTCTCAAACTGTGATCTGATTCATTTGGAGTTAACGCCGCTGCACCGTGACTCCGACACCGGATTCATTGAGCTTTCATTGAGCAGCGAACGGTGACGTTGTGTCGAGTGGCCTGAAGGAAAGCCGTGTGGGCATGGATCCTGCTCTGCTTCATCCATACTCACACCGCCCGACCGGACGTTTGAGAACGAAACACTGAAACATTACCATTTACTGGAAATGCATGTAAAGCAGCTGTGAGGCGTTTCTTAAAAAGCATACATTGGTGAACATTTTTAAAAGCCGTCACATATAACGTTTTCTTCTTTTTAAAATGACTTTAGAACACTAGTCATGTTTCATATAGAGGATTAACACCTTAAGTAGCATCTTTGTGCCTCTTGTGTAGCCTGCATCAACATACTGTATGTGTGTAGTGTTTTTCTGTTTCAGCCTATCACTGTCATGTCTTTGTTAAGAGAGGCTTCAGATAAATGTTTGTTCCTACGCTTCTTTGCCAGTCCTCAGTGTTTACTTGCAATTCATTACTGTCCAAATCCTGTTTAGTTTCCGGTGCGTATTAACCAATGCTTGTTTTGTTTTCGTGTTTGACGAAGCACAAGTGCTTCCCTGCCTTTCTGTGCCCGGTGACGGGGTGTGGTTGTGTCTCTGCGCAGCTCGGTCGAGCTACAGATCAGGCGACGCCCCGGTCACAGCCGCCTCCCTGGACAGCGGCCTGAGCGGCAGCGCCTACAGCCTTTTGGACGAAGAGGGAGAGACGAACGAGGTGGACAGCGCCATCTTCCAGGTTCCCCGATTGTGAGTGAGCTCACCGAGCTGACATGCTAACAAAAGACCTCCAGTTTTTTGTTGTCATGTGGGCCAGTGATGGAACAGCGAAGTGTAAATTTAACCTGTAGTTTTTAAAGTTAACTGCAAGAACCTTTACGTCTGATTGCAACACGAAGTAGGTCACATATCAAAGCAGCCACTCTTCCACCAAAGAGTGTTTGAGGCAGAACAAAGTTAAAAGCTTAGAAAAATCCCCTCACCATAATCTAATGAAAATCTGGTGGTAAGACCTGAAATGTTAATCTGTTGTTCTGCTCTTCATCAGATTTTTGGACTTTGCTTAAATTTTGTGTGATGCCGACCCCAAAAACAG
This sequence comes from Kryptolebias marmoratus, assembly GCF_001649575.2. NCBI lineage: Eukaryota > Metazoa > Chordata > Actinopteri > Cyprinodontiformes > Rivulidae > Kryptolebias > Kryptolebias marmoratus. Next base: position 11,024,315 of record NC_051447.1, on the reverse strand, counting down.
TCCCAAAGTGATTCCTAATATTTCTCTGTTAATGTTTTTTCCTTCTCGCTTTCAGTGGGAAGATCCCAAACGGCACGGACGGGATGAAAACGTCAATGGGACACAGCGATGCTGAAGGTTCGAAAAGACTTTGCTGTGCGATGTTTCAGCATTAAATCTGATCTGGTCAGCTGGGTTTGCATCCTTGATATCACAGTTTAGAATTTTCTGTTCCCTCCCTGACACTGAGACTTGTCTGAGTACGACTAAAGCAAAGGTGGAGCACCTCAGCCTCTCTGACGCTCAGCAGGCCAGGAGTCGGGTGTTTTATTCGCACGTTTTGATTCAGTCACACTTTTCTCGTGTGTCTCAAACACACACTAAAACACGCAGCCGTGCTTCTATTTCTTGACATGGCATTGTTATGATTAATAAATCTGCGCAAGGCTTATCTCAGCCGTTAACCAGACTTTAATCAAGTCTTCACACTGAAGTGTAACAATTATATAACACAGTTATCTGCAGAGTGTGGGTGGAATGTTACTGTATAAATTCATAACTCAACAAAATGAGAAATCCAGTTTACAGAGCATATTTGTTTGTCTTTGTTGTAATTTTAAATCTGTTGTCAAGGCAACAAGAGGCCCGTCAGAACTCATACTAACATCCCCTGTTAAATAACTGATCACCCGTTGGTTCATTTCTGATGGCAGTCATGTCAGTTCTCTTTTTAGCCACAAGAGGGCAGCAAAGGGATGGGGCAGAACAGACCCGACGCATGATCTTCGCTGAGCCTTATTTGTTTAATGTTCAGGCAAGACTCAGGTGATGGGGGAGATCAAGATTGCTCTGAAGAGGGAGATGAAGACCGAAGGGGAGCACCTGGTCCTCGAGATTCTTCAGTGTCGCAACATCACCTACAAGTTTAAGACTCCAGACCACCTGCCTGGTAACAAAAACAACACGTCATCTCTCAGCATGAGCAAACACCCCGCTCCCCCCCCCC
>NC_051447.1:11011447-11023289 GCF_001649575.2 Kryptolebias marmoratus | reverse complement strand
GCCGCGAACGAACAAACCAGCGTGACACAGAGCCGCTGTTGTTGTTGTTATTAAATTTAGACAGAAAACAAAAAAAGAAGTTGCATACGTAATTGTTCAGTCAGTCAGGCTTTCCTTACTTCACGGACATCATCCGGTGTGAGCAATTAGATGTTTTTCTGCCTTGGCGAATCACAGATTTCCGCCCACAGCATCTTCTCTTATAAATGTTACAGTACGTTCTGAGAAATCACGCCGCCTGCCATTTGTTTGGTCGGGCCCATCTGCAGCATAGTAGGAGCTCTGCTGCACGGGGTTTGCCTCAGTGAATCACGGCACGATTGTCATGACTAACAATCATTCCTAACATAATTCATTTTAGTTCTCAAACTTGTGAGGTTTTTAACATCAGTGGTAGATGGAACGTAGAACGGTAGCTCTGCAAGTGTTTCACAGTGACCCCCCACTCAGAGTACTGAAACCCTAATCGGCTTTCAGCGACTGTTTGTCTGCACCCACAGATCTTTACGTGAAGCTTTATGTGGTGAACATCGCCACCCAGAAAAGGATCATCAAGAAGAAGACCAGAGTGTGTCGCCACGACCGCGAGCCGTCTTTTAATGAAACTTTCCGCTTCTGTATGAACCCGACGGGGCACTCCATCCAGGTAACGAGGATTAAAAACGTAGCATTTCTCATTTATCAACCACTTTGTGTTTTCGTACACGGTAGTTGTCGACCGTTAGGAGCTAAGCTCGCTGGGAACGAGGAGCAAGCCAGCGTGAACTCGATCTCTCCTTCTGTTCTTCTCACGCCAGCTGTTCCTCGTGTCAAACGGCGGCAAGTTCATGAAGAAGACCCTCATCGGGGAGGCCTACGTGTGGCTCGACAAGATAGACCTGCGGAAGCGAGTGGTGAGCTGGCACAAGCTGCTCGCCAGCACCGCTCAGATCCATTCATAGGAGGAGGAAGAGACGCATTTCAAAAAAAAGACATCAGGTTTCTGCCTTTGAAGGGGATTTAGGCTCAACATGTTCTAAAACTGGTGCAGCTGTTTGCTTGTTTGGGTAAAGGAACAACAAAAAAAGAGGGATTTAGAAGCAATCTTCGTTTCAGGGCTTTTTTTTTGGCTTGTTTTGGGCGCTGATGATTCCTGAGACGCGAGGGGCTTCGAAGGGCAACGTTGTTTACAGGAAAACGAACACATGTTTACAGGACATCAGAGCTAGTGAAGCCAGAGCTCAAGAGTTCAGAGGTCAAGCTCCAAATCAACCAGGTATTAATCCACGACCACACACATACGTTACTTTGCACGGAACCACTTCAGTTCTGACGCATAGCTACAGGGACGCGTTCGTAGAGTTGAATTTATTTATCCAGATGTTTTTATCGAAGATTCTTTACATCAGCACTCATCGTTGCTTTAATACGATCTGCAGAGTTTTAATGATTTGCATAGCATTTTAGGACTAAGATATTGAAGGCTATTTATTTTTGTATCATAGTATGAGCTATTGTTCGTTTTGCTTCTTAATTCTTTAGGGAGTTTCAGAGTATCTATCCTCGGAGGCATTCCAGTTCAAGAAAGGAAAGAAAAGCAGCAGGCATGTTTCCGTTCCCCTGCACCTTTTTACTTTAGGTTTTCTCAACTCACAATTATTCTTTAATAAAGGGTCAATATATATCAAATTGGATACTATACAGTATGTTGTGCGCATGAGTCTACCTGGCATGCATTGCCACCTGTTCTCCACCTCTAAGGTTCACTTTGTACATAGTGATGTGTCATAGCTGGACATGAATATAAATGGATTTATAGATATCTTTATCACAGACAATCAGGTCTTGATGATTGTGACTTAGACGTTTGATTTCTCCATGATACCCCTTAGAATGTGAGACCATATGAGATTTCCCTTTTCCTTTTTTTTCGTTTTTCTTTTTTTTTTTATACACGACCCGGGCACATTAGGAGTCTAACATCCAGTCTTTTTTTATTTTTATTTTTTATTTGTAGTTCTTGTGGTTTGGGACGGCAGGTGACTCAAGAACGCACTCTTTTTGTGGTATTTTGCACTTTTTTCCTCTTAGAATGTAAAACTTGACATCTGTCTAACGGTAGAGGGTTTTTTTGTTTTTTTTCCTTGAACGTGGTTAAAAGGAGGTGAAACGAGACAAAATGTACCGGGAACCTTTTGTTTGAACTAAAGCACTATTGCCATTCGACGACAACGACACTGCTGTGACGGCGCCGTGCTGACCTGTTCCACCGTTTTTGTTTTGTCGTCATATTTGAGTCATCTCACCGTTGAAATTGTCAGTGTCGTGTCTTCAAAAACACTCGTCATCTCTCGAGAAACGTGCGCTCTGCGGGGGTCAAGACACAGCGCTGCTGGTGTGTTCACTGTTTAGTCCAGCTGCAGTGAAACAACACTTAACATTCGAGTGATTTCTATGCAACATCTACTGTAAAAAAAATAATAATAAGACGACAACAACAACAAAAAAAATGGTGGTAGCTGCATCTTGACTTGCCAGAGGAGAACCATTATGAGTTGTATTTTGCACTGCTGTGTTTTGTACTAACTCCACAAAATTGTTACCGCTTTAATATGTTCTCCTTTTTGTTTTGTTTTTTGTTCTAACCTGTGATTTTTGTATTGCTGCGCGGATCTTAATTTATTGCCTGTGAGACTATTTCACATGTTGTATTATATTTGTTTACAGTACATATCAGGTGTACAGAAAAACTGAAATGTTTGCTTTTATACACGATGTAGTAAATTGTTTACAATAATTAGAGGGCCTGAAACTCAGAGATCTCACTTTTTTCACCCTTGAACACAAACATAAGAAATCCCACGTAGCTTGTTAATCAGACTGCTTTTTTTTTTGTGCACTTCCCCTTTGCATTTCAAAAAAAATCCCCAAAAAAGGAGAATACATCATGTAATCAGTGAACATTACACCTGAAGCAGTTGTAGTTTTAAAATGACAGTTCAGATATTTTTAAGCGGGGTTCTGTGGAGCAGTTTAAAACATTTCGATTAGCTCTGACAAGCTAACGGCTAATCTGTGCGCGGGCAAGACCAGCGTCTCAAAGTCGTTATAGCTCGTGCGGACACAATGTTACAAACCTTTATATTGTATTGATTTCACTTTACGCGGTTGCTTGCAGAGATTTCTGTGGTTATTAGCGAGCGCAAGCAGCGACTGGAGCAGCTAGCGTTAGCAATTCCAGTGCAGCCTGTGGCACTTCCTGCTTAAATATTATAATATTTCTGCCAGAATAACAGTGTGCTGTGAATTTAACAGAGATGTAAAGGTTCATAAAGTCGTGTTCACATGAAGTTTTAGAAACTGGAGTTGTTTGAAGGCGTCAGAAATCCGCTTTGGTCCTCGCTCTGAGCTAGCCGTTAGCTTATCAGTCCGGTCCAAAGACCTATTTACTGCAGGTAAGATATTCATTTTTAAAGCTTTTTTCCACAGAACCTCACTTTTAAAACAATTGAACTTTACTTTTAACGTCTCTGTGCGAGTGTTTTGTTTTTCCTTTCATTAATATATATATATTTTTTTATAATTTAGCGTTTTTGTGTGCGTCTTCATACAAATGTCACGCATGCCATCTACTTTTTTTCTTTTCTGTGCTGTTGAAGAAATTCAATTCCAAAATTTATTGTAACACACACTGAATTATAAACTTTCACACACACACACACAGAGATGCTCTTTCTCTGTTTCCAACCTTGTAAATACATAGATTTTTATTATTAATATTGTTTTAACTGGGGTTTGGGAAGCAGACAAATAAAACAAGATGTGTGACGCTGGAAGCAACATGAAGTTGTTTCCCTCCTGATCACTACATGGCAGAGAGAATTTAAAAAAAAGAAAGAGATATTTTGCCTGCTTATAGGGACCCAAATATACCCAACCCCTTTACACAAAACACTACGAGTTTACCACAATCTAACACAAAGACGTTTTATCGTAACTCGAGTAGCTGCAGGAGAATTTAAATGTGCTCACTGGATGTTGCATGTTCTGTTGGTGGTTCATACTATTTTTGTGTCCAGATATTATTACAGAAAAACAAAATGAGAAAGAGGTTTAGAATAATTTATAGCAAAAAAAAAAAAAAAAAATAAAATAAAAAAATGTTGTAGAGAAGAGCGGGGACGGGGGGGTAAAGAGGGAAAATTACTGATGATGTACGCTGACTGTACAAAGATTATGCTTGTAAAACCTGCCTGGTTTTTCACTTGTAAGTAAACAGAAAAAAAATACTGTCATGGTTTTGTGATTGTATACAGGAGGTATTGATAAATTATGCAACATGTGCTGTAAAAATGGCTATTGCCCCATGTCTCAATATTAAATATCAGTACAAATGAAGTGACTTCACTGTGGGTTGATGTTAATACATACATGCACACAGCTTTATAGTTTTCCTCCTTTAATTTATTTTCTTTTGTCCTTCTTTTCCTCCTTTGTTTGGTCTAAGTTTGTTCCTTAAAATGCGCTGACATGCTGAATGAAGTAACACAAACCTGCCACAAGATGGTGCTGTTTTGCCTCTTTTTTACAATACCTATTTTAATGAGGTGTTTGGATCTGCAGCAGGTGTTTCTTGTTTCGGCTGATTAGTCATTTGTTTGAGACTGAGTGGACAATTAGGATTTGTCAACAGCTCTTTTTATAGTATTTCGTTTTGAATATAATCATCGTCAGGTAAGTGGGCTGTTTTTTTTATACTTTCCTGGTTGTGGATTGTTATTTAAAAGTCTTCAGTTTGATACAGAAGCACCCAGATTTAGCAATTTTTTTTTTGGTTCTTCTTCTCTCTATATGTCGTCCTAACAAAACAATAAATATGTTTGTAGTATGAGTGACAGGATAAGAGTGGGTGTTTAAAGCAGACTGCTGCTGGAAAGCTACAACAACCTGTAGAAATAGTTGACAGGGTTAATTTAAATATTTTATCGGCACAATGAAGACAAGACACAGGGCCAACATTTGGCCTTTTTTAGAATGGGAATTATTTAAATGTAGATATTTGTGAAACTACTCAAATATTTAATGGGGGAAAATAAAAAGTTTGGGGAAATATGTAGTCAGTCCTGTGACCCGAACAGAAGAAAAAAAAATTGAAACTGCATGAGGCAGTTTTATGCTGACAATCTGTGCCTGAAGCCATACATTAGGTAAATAAAGTACAAGGACAGAAAAACTTAATCAGTTGTCAGCTTTGCATTGCTGCCAATGGCCACATTTATTTATTTTAAATTAGGTTTTACTGTTTTATTAGCTGAATGATGATTCTAAGTTGAGAAATGTTTAATATTTTTGTAATTTGATACAAATTGGCACTAGTTTTACAGGATTTGTGTATTGCAAAGCCCCTTTGCTGCAATGAAAATGGCCAAATAGAGATCCTGCATTTGCTAATTTTCTGCATTGCATCATATAAGTTTAAAACTACTTGGAAAGCTTAATTTTGAAAGCGCGTGTGCAGCACACGAACCATCAAAATGTCCTGTCTTAAGTGTAATTCCCAGCATTTACAGCCTTCGCCCTGCAGGGGGAGCCATATACCAACTTTGCCAGGTTGGACCAGTAGTTTTCTTTTTAGTGAAGGATTTCTTTGAAACGTTTGACCTGATTATTATTATTATTATTTTTTTTTTTTTTTTTTTTGTAACCCGAGCTGCTATAAAATGGCTGACCCAGTGAGACTAGCTCAAGTCTGTCAGGAGAAGAACCTTTAAAGAGATCAGAGAGAAACCTGAGCATTTCAGTTCACTCTTAAACATGTATGGCTGCTAATTTTAAAGCTCTGAAGTCCCCAAACAACTTACAAAGTGGGATTCACCCAATTTCATGCTTTCATTCATCATTTAGGAGCATATTGGTTAGTGATCTAATGGAAAGTCTCTACCTATACGATGTGAAGAGAAACGTAGCATTAAAGGGCACTAACTGCTAATCCTTTTGTTTCTATTTAACTAAAACCTCAATTTAATCAAAGAAGAGTAAGCAACATTTTCTGCTCTATACTGATGTTGCCTTTTTATATCATGATTTGTGTCCGTGCCTCCTCCCTGTCTGCTTGTCATGCGTCTCTCAGATCCATCTCTTCTAAAGACATGTTTGTTCCCTCCTTTTACCTTTCAAAGATATGGCTTGCGTCAGGTCGGGGCATTAAAACGAGCTGCTGTCACTCCGCATCTGCGATTCACCGAGTGGGGAGGCTGATCAAAAAGACAGAGATCTCTGGCAGAGCAGCATCAGGCGACGCCGCTGAATGCATCATCTCCCAGGTTACGCAGAGGTTAGATCTCTTTGCAATTCCAAACAGGAGCTCCTTAGCATTTATCCAAGAACTTGCTTCGAAATAAAGTTCTTCGTTGACTCGATGTGTTGGGGCGTTTTAGAGGACGAATAACTTTTGTGTTAAAGTGATGAGTTTTTCAAAAAGAAAACTTTGGCTCTTTCACAGTAAATTAGACAATATGCCCTCAAAATATGTTTTTATGAGATTAAACAAAAAGTCTAATTATACCCTTAAACAGGCTCTTTTTCTTGTCTATACCTCACATCAAACTGATCTCTGCATGTTGACTTGTTGGCTGGTAGTATTCCAAAAGTCCCCCCCCCCGCTCTAGACCATTAATGGGTTTATCCAATGGCCCACTTTTCATCAGGATGTAGAGCATATATTCTTGGCAACCTCCGAACTGCCGTGGCTTCAGTTTTCTGTCGCTCGAGCAGTTCTCAAAGTTGCTGGTTCTGGCCAGGATTGGAGCAACGGACCTTGGATGGGTTGCAAAACCACAGAAGCTGGCAGTTGTGAAGGAAGGAGCAATCCCACGAGACAGGAACATAACGAAGGAACCCGAGAAACTGGAAACGCAGGAGACTGAAAGAAGTACTGGTAGTTAGTCCCTCATCAGCCGTGACATTAGTCAGAGTACAGAGTAAAGGGCAGAAGTCTTCAGCCATGCTAAGTTAAAGGCTAGCCAAGCAAGGGCCCGGTTTATATTGTTGTTCAGACTTAGAAAACTCAAAAACGACATGCGAGAGTGAACGAATGGTACATTAGTGCCCTTTTGAACTATTCACTTCAGAAATTCCTAAACAATCCTTTTAGGAAAACAAGGCCTCGGTTGTGCCAGTGGTCATCGGAGCACTCAGGGCTCCGCTTCCCAGCCTGGGAGAGTGACTCCAGTAGAAAGTGTGAACAGGAAGAGCTCGGTCTTAGGATCAGCTACAAAGCAGCAAAAGCCCCTCAAAGCTCACAACAAATCACTTCATATCCCCCCCTAAAGACAGCTTCCATCACAGGATGCCCGCTCCCCCCCTCCCCCTTCCCCTCCGCATCTTCTTCTCTTGGCCTCAACTTCTTCCTCCTGACAGAACAGCTTTCCCTGACGGTAATGTGATCAGTCAGAGCGCAGAGGGTACGAAGGCTGCCCCTGTCCTGAGCGAGACATCATATCGCACACAGTCGCCACTGCGTTTTCTCTTCCGAGTTAACAAGGTGGAATCATGTCAAAGAGCATCGATTCGAGCGGGGGGGGGGGCATTTGAACATCGTCGTTTGAATGCTAGAGTCAACGATGTTCCAACTGGACAATCGTTCAGATCTCCATCCAAACGGCTAGGTGGATGAGCTTGACCGTCTTTTAATCAAGTTCAGCCATTCACGTTTGGAGTTGTCAGTGAAAAATATATTTGTGTCAGCTCGTGCAGAGATGGAACACATGTCCCATCGTCTCTGCCAAGAAGACACTGTGAGGGGGGGAGATGGTGATTAAACTTTAAACTCGGAAATCATTTGTTGCCAGGGCAACGCACTCACCCAGCAGGATTAATGAATGAATGAATGAAGGTTGGCAGTCTGTGTGGGTGGGGGCAGGGTGGACAGGATGGGTGGGGTTTGCGTGTGTAAGTGCATGAATGCCTTATTTGTTTCTACATTTATCTATTTAGATTTGTTTTTGTGACGGCTCATCAAGATGCATATCGACTTTTCTTGCCGAACGGTGAATAATGCGACAGGAACATTTCAACTTTTCGGACAGGACTCAGATTTGACAGATGCTTCCTCTTATTGAATCATGGCCCGCAGCTTCGGCTGCTCTCCGTACGCTCGCGACACAACATCCTCCCTGTGATGTCAGCATTGGGAGGGGAAAAAAGTGGCTACAAAACTCTGATTATCACAAATCAAATGAAACTGAGTGATCCTTGAATGAATGTGCATCACCCGCTGATTTGCATCCAAATGTTTTAAACAGAAGTTGTCCTCTGTTAAACTATATGTTGGAGATGAGTGTCAGCTACTAAATTTTAGCTCAATAGCTGTATTTCGGACTTGATATTTTGCTAACAGATGGGCATGTGCACACATACAGACAGAGAAATGACAAAATAAAAGCATAAACTCAGCTTAACACTGCAAATGTCTAAATGTACCTCCCAGAGAGTGATATTCCTCATGTTTCCTGCATCATCTCACACACCTGCCTGAGTGATGAACGCTCTCACTGAGACAATAGAGGAGTTGCTAGGAGACGGCAACCAGGCAACACCTTGGACAGGTGGGTGTGGTTGAGGATAGAGGGCCACACCTGCTGCCTGCCGCACACACACACACACACACTCTTACCTAACAGAAAGGCTCTGTCACTCTCTATTACACTTGCTCTGACTTCACCTCTTCGAAGGACATGACCTGCGCTTTTTCCACTTTAATGGTCAACAGGTTAAAGTAAAAGTTCAGTGAGCTACAGAACTGACATTCACACAACCTTTAAAGAATCTGAAGCCTACTTGAACTGAATAACTTGATCATGTCAGTTTGGATTGCTCTTTTATACCCCTGATAAAGGAGAAGGGTTAAGGGAGTTACTAAGATGTATGCATTTATTTGTAGTGGCTCATGTAAATTTAGTCTTCCGAATTTTTCTTTAGACTGAGCTTTTTCATAGTTTCACTGGGTTTTAACACTTTTTAAGAAATATTGTTTGAATCCATAGTTGGTATTTGTGTAATTAAATTTTTTGAAGCTTTTGTTAGGCTTTCAAATAACCCCAGAACACCTAGCTGGCACCATATGCCTTGGTAGAGTCCAGATGGTGGGCAAATGTTTATTTATTGAGGTTTTCTGAATAAATGAATGCAGAGCGATGAGAGTAAACTTAAACTGTAAAGGGCGACCTTAAACCAAAAGCTAAAAGATGCTAAGGTTTTTTTTTTTTTTTAGAGTTGAGAGGAAGCACAGTGTTTGTTGATATATTTGGCACTATAAAATAAAATGATAAGTTGTTGAAATCCATGATAGAATGTAGCCGCTAATAGTAATGCTCTTTTAAAAGTGGTGCTTTTTCAATTTTCTGTTTAAAGTGTCTGGAAGCACGTGGTTCCCTTTTCATCCCTCCCATCAAAGGCTAAAGTGCGGTTTGTCAAGTTAGCAAAATATCTTACGAACTACTGGCTGGTACGCTCATCTCTGTGATGTGTGAAATGGCTTTGAAGCATTTTTCTCTTCCAGCTGAACCTGCTCCTCCCATTCCTGCCCAACAAGAGGTCTCAGAGGATCAGCCTCAGTGAACTAGTGAAACCTGAGACGAGCTGCACGGGCAGCTATTTGCTCTGTAAATCTATTTGTGCCATTCAGATAACAGCAGGTGAGCTGCACTTAGCCTGCCGTGACCCTCACTGACCGACACACGCGTACACACAGAGGCAAACAGGCAGGATGGGACCCAACTTTTTAAGGCTTCGGTTCTAACAGAGGAGCTCTGAGGAAATTAAGCTTTGGATAGGAACCCTATTCTTCTGCTGTTTACCTCGGCGAATTTCCCAGCAAAGGGAAATGTCGCTTCAGATTAAAGTTTGCAACAACAACCTTGGAGCAAACAGAATTTATTATCACATTTCAGCATAAACAGAGGCTCCGCGCTGCTGGAAAATGAAATGAAGACTTGTATATACATATTAAAAAAAAAAAAGGGAACCGTTATTAGACGGGAGGTTTGAGTCGTTCTTGAAATGCTTGACTGAATCTGACATGGACTGAAAATAGGTCGAGGGCATGAAATGCTGTCAGCAACACATGTGACCAGGCACGAGTAAACTTGTCCTCACAATTACCCTGCATGCTTTGCAGCCTGCTTATCAAGGATGCAGATGAAATTAAAAACCAAACTAGTCCAAAGTCTATTTTAACCATTTGTTTATTCACTGTCTATAAAGGATGGTCATGTGACCTGATGGAGATGTGTGTAAAACTGGGCATGTCTCATAATCATTAAATAAAAAGTATCTTTTTAGTATATGCGATTTAAAAATATTTTATTAATCTTTTTCACTGTTTAAATACTCCCTTACTTTGATGGTTGCATTTAAAATTTTGGATGACTTTTAGAAGCATTTAAGCTAATACAACAACAATGTTTTAAAGTAGCATGTATTATCTTAACATGTAAATAAAGTCATATAGTGTAGAAGTTACTGCTGTAAATAAAATCATTGGGGAAGGTACGAAATTGACAACTCTGTGTCCCTGAAAAGAGGAATAAGAGGGCAGTGGACCAAAAACTAAACAATCAAAAAGGTAAAACAACTTAAAATTTGGAAACCTGAGCTAAACCATCACACTTAGGTGCAACAAAGGAATGTTCAAAGTGTCTTAATTTAATTGCAATACCTTTTATTTTTGTCTCCAGTTAGTCACAGTTTAGTTTCACAGGTCTCCAACCCTTCCAAAAGTTGTTTCACATTTCCTGAACTCTAATTCCCAAAACCTAAACTAAGAAGGGTTTCAGCGGATTATAGATTATAGCACATTATAGTGCAAATTATACGTTCAAAGTTCCTGCTATATGAAATCGATGCCCTGCGAATCTCACAAGGACATCGACCACCTTTGTGTGTTCTGAGACCATTTGGGAATTCCCTGCAGATGCTGATTGTGGTCACGTCTCACCAGTCGCAGCTCAGTCAGATACTTGGTCTCATGTGATGGAAAAAAACCCGCTTTATGTGCCAGGAAAAAAAAAAAAAAAAAAAAAACATGCTGTAAAAGGAGCAAAACCTCCACAAAAAAATAGACAAAATTCACCGGATTATCCCACTTAACCATACGTGTCAAATTCAAGGCCCGCAGGCCACATCCGGCCCTCTGTAACATTTCATCTGGCCCGTTTAGATTTCATCAGGTCCGGCCCTCTAGTCTGGCACAGATCAAGTCTCTGATTCGTATTTTCCTTAAAAAAAACTGAGCCTGGTTAGTGAAGTTTTCTCTTGACAGTGACTTAGAAGCCAAGAAAATATAGTTTTAATTTCTGTATGATCAGGTTTTGATTGATGGCTTTTTTAAAAAAAAAAGTTTTATTGTTAAAAAATTCCTTTAAATGCTGAATGAGGCATAAGAAATGACTGCTAATGATGTGCTTTTTGAAGTTTGATCTATTTTTCTGTGTTCATTAAAGTCTGTTTGCTCTAAATTCAGTATAATCTGTAACTGGGAAAAGGTCATTGATGTTTCTGTATGAATGATTTGACATAATACATCTAAAACCAAGGTTAATTTGGCTTGGATAGAACCAAATTTTAAATTTTGGGCCCCTTGCGTCACTGAGTTTTGTTACCCTGCACTATAAACTATCCCACTTTTTGAAGTGTTTACCACCACATGGTAGCAAAAGAGTTATTTTGTTTTTACAGTGCAGAGTGGAGCAGATAATGGCGCGCCCTCGCGTGTTTTTCTTTATCTTTTTAATTGACACGCGCTCTAATAGCAGCCACTTTACCAGGAGGCTGAGTCTAAACAAGCACGCGCTGTAACTCCACC
>NC_051447.1:10952276-11011396 GCF_001649575.2 Kryptolebias marmoratus | reverse complement strand
GGGGGGGGGTACCTCGGACAGAGAGCAGATAAGATTTGGTTCCACACCCGCACCGGTGGAGCTGCGGAGGGGACGCTGTGGATCCGGAGCGCCTCTTCGTCCCCGTTTGTTGTGACTCGTGTCTCCAGCAGGAACGGGAGGACGCGCGCGCGCACAGCCATGGATTACCCCTTCTGTGTTCTGCTTGTGTTAAGCCTCTCGTCTGTCTCGACAGGACTCTTCCCATCAGCTCTCGTGTGAGTACAGCCTCAGAGCAGCCTGTTGAGAAATGAGCGCGTGCCTCATAGATGTTTGATTCCTTTTAGTGTTAAGCTGGATGGGGGGGATCTGCGCTCAGATGCTGTCAGATGCAACCCTGACTTTCTGAAACATGATCTTGAAAGCTTTTTATTCTCAGCCTGCAGCTCTGTCACATGAGCCAAACTGCCAACAGACCGAGTTAACTTTCTCCCCACCACACCTCAGAGGGGAACATTTCCTCCGATTTTCTTCTAATTCCTTGTTTTGAAACTGGAAGACAATTTGAACAGACACGACTCTGATTAGAGAGGTCTCTCGGTTAAATTTCAAGCTGATCTGGCAGGCAATAATGTGTTTGTTTGTGCATGTGTCTGTTAGCAGAATATCTCATGAACCAGTGGGCGGATTTTAATGAAACTTTCAGGCAATGTTTATTGGATGTACCTCTACAACTTATTAACTTTTGGAGCCAACTCCATCCAAGATGGATGTCACAACCAACTGACCCTAAAAAACACAAAAATGGCGATAATTTAATGAAGTTTACAGATACTGAGCTATAATTTGGTGTGTTTATACCTGAGAGTCATTCACAACATGTACTTATTATGCAAAATCTTTGCTTAAAACATTAGCATTAATTGCTGGAGTCAGCCTTGTCTGTTAGCAAAATATCTCATGAACTACAGGACAGATCGTCATGAAATTTTCAGGAAGTACTCATTGGATGTACATCTACAACTGATTAACTTGGAGTGTCAATCCAATTCAAGAGGGCCTCCACAGCTAATTGACATTAGCCAACACAAAAATAGCTGTGAGTCAGTCAGTGTTACAAATATAGAGCAGAAATTTAGTGTGGTAGTAGCTGAGAGTTATCCCTGAACACATACTCCCAGGAGCTAACAAATCTTGCAAACTATAATTTACAAGTTTTGACCAAATCAGCCAAAAGTCTGTCATTTCTCAACATAAAATGATCTTGGTCTAAAACTCTCAGTGGGCGATCTGCTAAGCCTTTAATTTCTTATTTTGTCTCATAGATGATCAATAATCAGTGTTTTCAATTTTTCCCACCATTTTATTTGCAGGAAAGCTGAAGTTTTAGGTGATAATCTGCTTGCTCCATAGAATTATGAACTCTTAGAGATCCCCTCTGTCTAAATCTGACTCCTGTCCTCTGTTACGTCTAAACCATCCATCGAGCGTGAGGATTAAAGGCACCTCGCTTCTGAATCAACAGGTTTTGAGATGTTCCTGCTGGTTCTGACAGAACCCTCGGACAGCAGGCTCTGGTTTTTCAGTCTGGTCCCAGAGAAGGTGGTGAGCTATCATGGCACTCAGCCTAATGACCAAGCACGATGATGTCAGACTAGCAGAGCGGCCTGCCCACTCCCTATATTTCATGGGCACTAAGTGAATTGATCTGTGGGCTGTGTACATGCAGCCGACGGGAAGCTCAAATCAGGAAAACGGATTTTATTTTTTATTTTTTAAAAACATTGAAACACTTTTCAGCTCCATACTTTTATTCTTCGTGTTCATTCTTTCCTCGTCTCTTTGCTAGCAGTCTCCTATCCAGCTCTTGGTGTCTTTTTTTTTTTTTTAATCTCTCTTTCTCGCTGTTGCCTGAAGGCAGCTGATGAACATCATCAAATCTAAAATGTGACATCTGGTGTCAGAATATTCTCCAGACCACTCAAAAAATGGGAAAGATAAAATAAATAAATAAAAAAACAGGACAGAGAAGATAAGGAGACCATAAAATACTAAACTGCTTAGCTGTTTTGATTTGGTTACAGATGTCCTTTTAACCAAATAAAATAACATCTGTGTTTTTGAGACATTTCCCCTCATTCAGCCACCCAGCCTGAGACTTCGATCTGGCTTTCACCCTCTGCTCCATTTTCTTTCACTTGCTTTTTTCCCCCCTAAGATAACTAGATTTCATGCTTAACCAGATAAAGGGTCACATTTCTTGTGTTTGTGGCCTCATCTCTGCTGATCAGTGGGCATACAGATCTTCAAACGAGGCAAAAAAGTCCAAAAACGACAACATACATGGATCTGGAGAACATGCTGATTTACTAATTTAAAGACCCTTCTCAAAATGGGAAACGTGAATGTTTTACATGCACATTGTACCGATCAGGTGGTGGTCACAAGATATTTTATCCAGCCAAAAACATGATTTTATTAAAGGAATGCATATCTTACGCCACCTTTCATGCCAGAGTTTTAGACATGACAGAAGCGGAGCTGTTTTGATTGAACCTGGAAAATAATAATACATGATCTCATACAACAGCACAACATTTTACAATCTTTTAGTGCTTGGAGTATGTGTTGGGAATCAGTCTGAGAAGTTTTTAACAAAGAGGTTACACATGACCTTGACCTTTGACCCATGAGGCGTCCAGCTGTGCAGTTTGACATTCCTGCATTACACTGTTGCAGAGTTGGAGCACAAGATCACCTGTGACCTTGACCTTTGACCCCGACAGTTGACCGGATCAGCACCAAAATTGGATCCCTTGTTCTTTGTAGTATATGTCCCGATTCCTGAAGATTTTATAAAAATCTGTTCATAAACTTTTGATTAATATTGTACACAGACAAACAAACACTACAGAAAACACAACCTCCTTGGTGGAGGCAACTGAGTTGTAGCAATTTGTTTTTTCTAAGGTCAGTTGTGTGTGGCAACCATGTTAAATGAATTTGAAATCTGTCAAGTGCTTCATGAGAAATTTTGCTAACAAACAACCCCTTGTGGGTGCACACAGACAGGAGCAAAAACATGCTTTTTTTGAGCAGCAGGTGGTAAAACACCAAATAAAACCACAGTATGTTATTATTAGGCTGGTTTTTGTAGAGAGAAATCATTATTAAAAACTGACTTTACTCTGCCATGCTGCAGCCACACTGTTAAATACTCGTGATATGAATGAAGTTAGTTGGCAGTTATAAAAATTTCTCATTTTTCACTTTGCTTTATGCAGTCCCAATGCAGGACTTGAACCAGAAAATGTGTCCACATCCTTAAAAAAAAAAAAAAAATCCTAGCTATAGTTTTATTGCTATTTTTACATCTTCACTTTTATTTTGGTAAATGTAAAAAGGCCCCGGGCATTGTGGTGTATGTTGTTTAGATTGAATCACAAAGTCTCGGACTCTTTGAGAAGACTTGAATGGATTAACAACGTTTCATCAAACAGGAAAAAAAAAAAAAGACGGGAAAACTTTTAACTTAAGCTTGCTTCACCTCTTGTTGAATCGAAGCGAACGGTGCAGAGATTTGCAGGAGGAATCAAATGGAACGAGCGGCAGATGAACGCCATTGTCTCGGCGCTGTTCGGGGATTTCCTCGGCTGTGATTTGTGCCTCTTGGCCATGAGGGAGTTGGCGTAAGAGCGTATATTTCAGGAGGCATCGAGCAGCTGACAGCTTAAACAGTATCACACGCAGGGCTGTAAAATCTGCCGATAACGTTTGCTCTTTAATCTGGCTTTGTTTTCATTCGCTCTCTCCTTTCACAGTTTGTCTTTTCACTTCTTCTTTCTCACGTGTTTCCCTCCTTTTTTTTTTCTTTCTCTCTCATTCACACAAACTCCTTCTCTCTGTTTCTCATCCATTCGCTCCCCCTCCAACCCATTCTCAGTCCTGGCTATATTTAGGCAGGCCTCTCTTTTAGGGGAAGGGGCGCTGGTTGGAGGGGGAAGGCTTACAGAGTGTACAGTGGCAGAGGAAGTCAACTTTGTGCCCATATGTGCCCTGAGTGTTGTCTCAGAGTCTGCGTTAAGTTTCCCACCAGTAGCGTACGCACACTCAGTTACACACGGCCATGTAAGTTTGTAGGAAATTGTTACTCCAACACGGCCTCATTTTCTTACGGATCTTTTGCCACATGAAAATTCCCAAGAATTTTCCATTACACTGTTTCCCTGGCAACCTTTGGAATAGCTAACAGCTGTTTTAAATGGGAGCTGTTTGGTACAGGAAGCAGATGTACACTGAGATATAACACTGTGTGTGTGTGTGATGCAATGTTACTCATCAGTTGTTTGGAAGCTTAATTATTTATACATTTTTTTTTGTTGTTGTTACTAATATGTAGGACATTATAGAGAATGAGTTGCTGATATAATTAAAGTAATTAATATTGCATGAGACTCAGGGTTTTATTCAGGAGTGAGGGAAGAATTTAGATTGACAGACCGATCGGCGCGGCTTCCGTAGCATTGTGTACTTTGTACCAGTCTGAGGTGAAGATGGAGCTGAGCTGCAGGATCAAACTCTGTTTACTGGTCGATCTACGTTCCTACCCTCATCTATGATCATGAACTTTGGGTGGTGACTGAAAGAACGAGAACTGAGTTTTCTCTGCAGGGTAGCTGGGCTCTCCCTTAGAGACGGGGTGAGAAGTTCGGTTGTCAGGGAGGGACTCCGATTAGAGTCGCTGCTCCTCCACGTCGAGAGGAGCCAGTTGAGGTGGTTTGGGCATCTGGTGAGGATGCCCCCTAGATGCCTCCCTAGGGGTTCTAGGCATGTCCAACTAGGAGGAGTCCCCGGGGAAGAGACAGGACATTCCGGAGAGACTGTCTCTCAGCTGGCCTGGGAACGCCTTGGAACCCTCCTGGAAGAGGTGGCTGCAGAGAGAGATGTCTGGGCTTCCCTACTCAAACTGCTGCCTCCACAAGCCGACTCCAGAACAAGCAGCAGATAATAGATGGGTGGATGGATGGCTTTCTGATTTAGTTGGTGGGCTTTTTAAAAAAATATTTTATTTATCCATTTTGGTTGTTTTTTTTCTAATTTTATATCAATATATTTATTGTTTTGCGCCTCTGGTCCGCTGCAGTGACATAATGACAAGACGACAATTTTGACAATTTTGCAGAAAATTACTGCAGCAAAGAGGATGACCTTTGGTAAAATCCTAACCCTTGAAATATATGTGTGGGGGGTTGCTGTAAAGTGCACATCCTAATTATATCAAGAGGTTCAAGTGCAGAATATGTCTCTGGTGAAGCACCACAGGCCCCTCTGATGTGTTTGTATGTTGAAAGAGGGCCACAAAGTGAAGCCAGGGATGGCTTCCTTTTGAGCTGCCTAATGGAGTTTTATTGAGACACAAGGGCTGTTATTGACAGTGTTCAAGCCACACTGGACACTGTGATTTTGTGTAACTGGTCCTCAGTGCAGCGCTGATGGGAGACGGTCTGAGTAGGTGACTAGATTGATGATTGGACATATTGGCCAGTGGCTTTTCCCACCTTTATACTTGTATAGTACAAAAATACTGCCTGTCTGCAAATGAAGCTTTGCTGTATGCATGTATGAGTGGAGTGTTTGCTCAGGAAGCGTGAAGGTGACAGCGGGGACGAGGAGGTTTAGTCACTTGAGCCGAGTTCACAAAGGGCTTGGGGAAGAGACTATGATGGCTAGAAGGACTGATGAGCAATAAAAAGCAAAACAAATCGCTTTTCTTCCCAAGACTTATCTTTAAACAAATGATCACCCTTGTTTTCTGTTGGATTCCTTTTGTTTCATGTTGTTTGCTGCCTGGTTCCCCACTGGAGGTTTTTCTTTCTACTTTACACACATCTGGCCTTAGTTAGTAATTATTACAGCTTCCCGTTTGGCTTCAGCGTCTCCTCCTCCACTAGTTTACAGTAAATGTGGTGCCAGGTTTTTAGTTCCCCTGTTGTCAGATCCTCATCTCCTCTGTTTGGTTTTTGTCACACAACGGTCTCACTTTTTGGTTTGTGGATTTACTGCTTTTGTTTTCAGTTTATTTTATAAAGTCCCATTGTTGCGTGTCCACCTGCCTCCTGCATTTGGCTCTTATTTTGTTTATGCAGCTTCAAGTGTAAATCCTTGTAATTTCTTTAAAGTAAGCTTGGAGTCAAAAGCCTAATCCAAGTTTCTGTTGTTACTCTTTTCCTAAGATTTTAGGTAAGCCCTTGGCTCTTTTTTTCTTTTAAAGGTGGTAATTTAAATATCTTTACAACCCATCAAAAAGTTGAAGTTGTAGCGGATTCATTTTACCTGAACATTTTCAATGCCTTTTTGTCATTCTCAGTAGCTATAATCACTATATTGTGAGCCAAGAGGTGTCTTTTTTTGTAGTATTTGGTAAAGGCAACAATTATAAGGTGTTAAAGGTTCCAATATACAGTATATTTGAATTTATTTCAGCTCTGTGCATAACTTATAAAAGAGTTTAATCTCTGAGACATTTACTTGTTACTAAGTTTGGCTGAAAAAGTATAAAGTCCTAAACTTTGTTCTCAACAACCTATTATAAAGTTATTATTATTACTGTATTTATAGATTACACTACCCAAAGGTAGGATACCTTATAGGTTCTATAACATTCTACAATGTATTGTTTTTACAGAAATAATTGATCTAATACTGGTGATGCACAGATTTGCAGGTGTATAAATCTGACTTGATTCAGGTTTTCTCAAAATCCCTAAATTCACAGAGAGCTCATAAAAATTTCAAGTCATCTACAGCTATTACACAACTAATGCAAGTACTTGACAGAGTCCTGAAAAGATGACGGACAAAAGCTTCACTTAACCGCAGGGTTTTGGGTCAAGGAAAGGTAGTTGTTATAAAATGCTCTGATTGGCTCAAAGGAAAATGAACAGGAGAAGCAGAAACATTAATAATGTTGTTGCAAAGAGGATAGACATTTACAAAGCCTGCAATTATGGTGCAATTGACCTCAGTATAGGAAAGGGTATCGCTTTTCTCTTTTCTTTGTAGTGATATAAACAAGAAAGGTGGAGAGCAAGGGAAGCAGGTATTCATTTTGTTCTCTACTAATAATCAAAGTGGAAATGCAAGTTTGCACTGATATTGAAGTTAAAACAAAGACTTAACATGGGTTTAAACACAATGACGAAACAGCAAAATGGACCAGAAAGGGAATGTGAAAATTAAAATAATAGTAATAATAATAATAGTCGATTCTCAGTTAGTTGCATTACCTCAATCAAAGCTCTTATTTTCAATCCCCTGGTGGCTCATTTACTCAAACCAACATCCTCAAACATGCCTTTCCTTGTGTGTGTGTGTGTGTGTGTGTGCGCGCGCATCCTGTTCCCCATAATGATCTCAGCTGTTTTTTCTCTTTAAGAACAGATTAGAATCCCAGATTCCGACTATTAGAAGATGATTTAGGGTTTCCGTCTTGCAAAGCGGTTCTTACCAAATTGTGGTGAGATTGAAGGAGGAATGCTCCTTCAAGATGGTTTTAATTGTATTAAGAGATAAAATGTGACTCTGCAGACTAAGTTTAGAGTATGAAAGTAGTAGGATGTTTACACGGGGAGTGTGTGTTGTTCTGTTCATCCCTGGCTTCTTGGGCCTGTTCAAACATGAACACGTTAAGTCTGAGAAACGATGTGATCTTGACTTTTAAATCAAGTAATCAAGATGACTTTTAGCATCAGTTGAATTAATATTCTAGACTTTACACAGGATTGGATGGTTTAGAGAAGACAAACAATAAAAATGCCAATTGGCTAGTAATCTATGTAAACAAGAGTGCACTTAAAAACGCAAATGTCAGTCATGTTGGGGAGAAACCACCTGCCACCACCTGCATGGATAAACTTCTGCTTTTGATTATAAAAAACACTTGTTTTTGGATATTAATACAATGCCTTTCAGCTGAAATCAGAGCTGTTCAAGTCTGAAAATGTTTTCAGTACTTGAAGAATTCTAAATATTGGACTGCAGTTCAAAGGAGAAGACCCTTTGTTTTCTATAAAGAATGTAGGAATAAATTTGGAGCAAGTTCAAAGTATTCTGCAGAAAAACTAAGTCTAAGGCCAACTTCAGATCTGGTTCTTCGCAGAGTTTAAGAACAGGAGCACTTTGAAACAAAGTAACACGTGAGCTGAGTAGCTTTTTGAGATGTATTTAAAAAAAAATTCTAAATGCTTGTTTGCTTTTTGAAGACGAGTTAGGACAGTCTTCCAGCATAATCAAACATACTGACACAGTGTTAAAAGTATGTGTTGGGAAAGACAAAATTTGTTCTCTGCATCTTCTTTAAAAGTGATCATGTTTCATGGTGAAGCTTAGGCATTCCCCTTCTTAGATACAGGGCTAGGATTCCCAATACCATCATTCTAGACCAATAAAAATCGAGTTTTCAAACCGGCGCACTCGTAAACAAAACTAGCTTGTTGCCAGGTAATAAACTGCCAAATTACAATGAACTATATAACATTTTGAAGCTTTTAAGAAGGAGAAAATAATAACTTAATAGTGTAAAACCCCCATTGTGATTCATTTTGCCAGCACAGGTCTGTAGTAGTCTTGGCTACTACACTAAATCTTAACTCTGTGTAAAAGTGTGAGTTGTAGCCATTTTTGTGTTTTAAGGTCCATTGGCTGAAGCAGCCATCTTGACTCAAGTTGACTGTAAAAGGTAGTCAGTTGGTTGATGGTGTATTTTGGAAACAAACACATGAGTGCACACACACAAAAACACAAGCAAAAACTTTGTCGTCCACTTTTGCCTTTCAGAAGTGGGTTAGGATAAAAACAATAAGGCTTGTTTATGTATAGATTTGTCACTAATTTCTATACCAAAAGTTGGTGCTTTCATTGTCTTGTCATGTTGTGTAGCCCATTATTGATCTTTCAAATACAGTATATGCAGACTTTGAAGTACATTAGTAGCTTCTTCAAACTGTTGCACCTGTTCTGGTGACCTTTGACCCCTGGGCAACCCCTTGAGAGACCCAGCACTCTGGTTACTGACAGATTTTGACAAGCGTGGACTCACCCACACCCGGCAGCTGGTGTAACAGAGTCATTAAAGTGGAGTGAGATCAGCCACTGTACTCAACGCTACAAGCATCGGACACAAATGAGGACAAACTTTCTCCGTTCAACAAATAGGCTCATTTCATCCCAGGGATTGCTCAGATTGTCTGACTTGTGCAATGGGCTTTTCACAAAGATGTGATATGTTTAGCAAATTTTTCTGTTTTGGCTAACGTCTCATTTATTATCGCACCATTTAACTCACCGGCGTGTTATTGTTTGAGCTGATAATGTGGAAAGAACCAGATGAAATTATGTCATTCATTTTGAGTTTGAGCCCCTCATGTTATCCAACCTGTTTGTCTAAACTCCAACCAAGTGTCTCCAACTCTCTGTAGTCGATGAACCTGAGATGATCTGTTCTGTTCCAGACTGAGTCACATTTCACGATTGTAAACAATGTGCAAAAATAATGCAGGTGTTAGACCTTCTTATTACATGATTATATCAATCTAATGAGCTGCAAATGATCTCCATTGTAATTAGTTTTCTTGGAAGATAACCAAGATAAGCAATCCTATCGTCATTCAAATGAAAGTAAGCAGAGGTTTTTAGAAGCAGACATGATGTAATGAACGCTGTAGTGGTCTCCTGGTGTGGGGATCGTTCTGCAGCTGCAGTCAGCAGATCAAAATAAACAAATGCCTTTGATAACTGGGAGTGCCGGTCGACCTTTAATACATTGCAAACAAATTCTGTTGTCATTGGCGACAAAGGAAAAGTAAGACTTGCAAGGTGTATTGAAGCAATATGTTCATTTGATGAAAATGTGTTGATACTAGCATAAATTACATTAAAATTCTCAGTCTTGGTTTTTTGAAGTAGGCTTTCTGGGTTGTTTCTATATGGATAGACATTTCTAGAAATGATGCTGTTTACAAGGACAGTTTTACAAATGACAGATAAAGAGCTTTGGAAGAACAGTTGCTGTGTGGACAAGACCCTGAGCTCTCTGGTTTGTTCCCATAGACCAAAAACTTGCATGTTAGGTTAATTGCCACCTCTAAATTGTCTCTAGGTTTGAATGAAAGCATGAATTGTTGGTTGTCTTCGTGTCCCTGTGATGGACTTGCATCCTGTCCAGGGTGTACCCCGCCTGTCACACGATGACTGCTGGAGATGGGCACCAGCCCTTCCCCCCCCACAACCCTGCACAGAAAAGCGGGTAAAGAAAATAGATGGATTTTTATCAGTGAGCATTGTTTCAGTTGCAACTCTCCAAATTCCATTGTGTATATATTATGTACAGTGACAATAAAAGCATTCCAAATTTACATGGTAAAATTGCAAAACCCACCTAAATATACATTAGTTTTGGATTGTCATTTTAATTTTTTTAGATTGGACATCTTTTAAATCCTATAAACATGTAGCATGTGGGATTTTTGTTAAATAGTTTTAACTAATTTCAAGAAAGTAGTATTTATATATTGTCGATCTGCCACAGAAAATCTTGCTTTTTAGAAAAAATAGATCTTGCAATTTAGTTTTTCACAAGAACTTGGCAAGAATGGAAAGACAAGTTGGACATGAACTGTAATACTAACAGTTTTTTGTTCAAAGTTTCTTAATTAAATGCCACATTTAGTTTTGGATCAGAGTCACTGGAGAGTTTGACTGCATTTCTGCTGGAAGTGGGGCTCCTCTGAGTTCTTATGCTCGACTTTTTATTGGCTTCTAAGCAAACTGTGCCCACAGCAATGCTGTTTGGCTTTGCAACTATATGTTAATTGATTATGGCAACATAGTTAAATGTTAGACACGCCTCCTAAAAAGTAGTCTGTGCCAACAAACCATGAAATTAGCAGTGGGCACAGAAGGTGAGAATCCACATAAATTATAGCTGGAAACTACAATAAATTCTACTTTTATCCATCAGTTTTCTAAGTGAGTCAAATGGAAGAATTAGAATTAATCAAATTGATTGTGGTCCTCTCATATGAAAATGGCTGGTAAGGTTTCAGCCATTTGATTGTAAAAATGTAATTTTATGACTTTAGAAAAAACTATGGGGTGTAGCATTTAAGTAGCTCAATGACTATCCAAATTGGGTAAAGTTAAAAGTAAAACATGAACACACAACTCTTGAGAAGTGGGTAGTTTGAGTAAATCACACATATGATTGACACTGATATTACTCATTTTCTTTTGGGCCTAAAGTATTTAATTTGGTCTCTGCTCAAATTAAGCTAAATGGCAAACAGGTTCTGGTAAAGTTTCAAATATTTGCTTTTGAATACAACAACAACAAAAAAAGTCAAAGACCTGACAGGATCTGGTTCCAGAGCTGCAGTAGACACTGTTACTCACTGTAATAAGTGAACTGAAATTTAGTGGTTTGTACTTTTTAATTTGACTACAACACAAAATTAATTCCTAAGTTCTGCATAGTGTTTCTCTCTCACTGGTGTAAATATCTCACCATCTTGGTTTCTGAGATGCAACAAAATCAAAAACCCCTCAAACCAAATTATTTACGAAGAATGATCAGCCTTAGAAGATGTACCAGGGCAGTCTACATCACAGTGTTTAACACTGACCTTATTCTATGTCCTGGATTGGGTAAGAAAATGAGGAAAGCAACAGCTGGAATAGAAAACAGAAGATGTTGAGCAGAAAACATGGGTTTGAACAACTGTCTGTCTTAAAGAAAACAGTTTGCTTCATAAGTGGGTGATATTAATGACTCAGTGAGACAAGTGTGAGAGAAAAGAGGCCTCCAGTGCCAGCAGGTCTCACACTTGGCTGAGTTTCACATGGTTTTCTCTCAATTCTATCCCTGGGGGTCTACAGCCACTGTAGCCAAGTGGCTCTACATGGCTCACCCGCCATTTTAGATGTTTCCTTCCTTTCCCTCATCCCCCCCCACCCCTTTCTAATTTCCCCAAGGAGCAGGGCAGAGAGAGTAAAGGGGGTCGTAAGAGGCAATAAAAGTCATACGATCTAATTTTTCCATCTACTGCTCCAAGTTTCTGTTGTATATATGTTTGTTTTTACACATTTCTTTGTTTAACAACCTTTTCAGACTGCATCTATTGGCTATTTTTTCCATTCTCTCTTCCCGCTTATTTTATTCCCTTAACAGGAAGTTACACATCCTGGTGATGTGCAGCAAATGTGTCCTTCTTGCTGATAAGAAGAAGATGATTTTTTTCTGGTAGAGCCTTTTTAGCAGTTACCACACAGATTTTATTACCAATTTTAGAGTGAGTTACTAAGCTCAGAGATTTTACAGTATCTAGAATGAGCCATTAGCTCCAAGTTTTATTAGATTACTGTATAAACTGATTCATTCAACAGCTTCAGCGTACTGTAGGTGATCATAATTGCTTTAACTGGAGAAATTTTGTTTTTGTAAAATTTAGAGACAAATGTGCAAAAAAAATTGGGATTTAAAAACATATGTACTGTATACTCTGTATATACATGATCTGTTCTAAGGTGAAAGTAGCATGGAAAATCCATGAGGAAAAGAAGCTATATACTGTATCATATCTTGTATATGCTGTTTCAAATGTAGGCGTGCTAATTATAAGGTGGTTGTTGCAAAGTGTGGTTTTATCAAAAGTTTTAGTTGCAAAATCCATAATACACCCTGGTACATACCAGGCTGTAATATAAAGTGACTTGTTAACCTGTACTTAAAGGCTACATACAGGTACATGTCAGGGAAGTACTACGTGTATCCAGTACTTACTGGGCTGTATTATGTATTGCTACCAACTTTTCCTTCAGCCTCAACAGCAGTGGGTGCTCAGAGATTCACACTCAGACATCAGTTTAGTCTTGGAGAGTTGGATGATGGTGCATAAACTGAGGACTGGCAATGAAACAAAACTGAGAACTGCAACATAACTTTACAAGTTGATCTGCCACAGTAGCTGTGTTAAGTATCACGCATTACACTTCAATGTAGAATGAATGAATGAATGAATGAATGAATAATAGTTATAGAATGAATGATTATTGTTTTACAAATAAGACACAATGGGAAAAGTGGATAAATAATTAACTCTTTTATCGGTGTTGCATACTTAATAGCTTTCCCATCAGACACCTGTTGTTATGCTTCACTTTTCCTGCTTAAAGGCAACTGGACTCATTGGAAAATTTACCTGCATAATAAACTCAATATGCACCCCGCAGCTTAGTGAACCTTATTTTAACTCTGAAGTTCCATTCAGGCTGACATGAGCTCTGAAATCTAAACCCACCTACATCTTTTTTAGAGACCACCGTTGGCACCGCTCAGTGTGGGTTTACAGTATGTGACTGTACTGCAGAAGTTAAGGCAATGTGCTGACATTAAGATGTGCTGTTCATCTTATATCTGCTCTCGGCTACGAGCAGCTGTCCCTAGGAGGGCTAAATATAATGTGGCTGCTATGCCACACATTTCTAGTGCTCACTTTACACTTTATTTTTTTATTTTTTAAATCAGGAGACAGTCTGTGTTCATATATCAAAAAATGTCTGAGCTGTGTGAAAAGTAGTGGCTAGGAGGGGAAGTATGGTGAAACAGGACTTTCGGGAGGATAAATTTTCTGTAAATAACATTTTACTCTGTAAGAGTGGCAGCTGAACAGGAGGGTTATAAATGCATTGTGGGTGCATCTGTTTACCTGTGGGGATTGCTTTTGCTGAAGAATAACCAAGTCAGCCCCTTATAAAAGTCCATAAAAATACAGAAAATGGCTTATAAAAACTAATTTAAAAAGCTGGCGAGAGAGTTAAAAACTTAAAGGCCTGCAAGGTAAACGTTGCAACTAATACTTGAATGTTTTTGGGTTAGTGACCATGTAATTGGCTGACAAATTTTAACCAGACTGTAACTTTTAGTTAAAAAAACAAAAACAAACAAACAAAAAATAAAAAAACAGGTTTTTGACATGTCTGTACGAAATACAAAGTAAGAAAATAAAGATGCAAGTAGCAGCTCACTCTATATGTATTTGCCATTTAATTTTGGGAAATAAATAATAAATGCAAAATTGTCAGGTTGGTGGTTTGAAACAAACTGCTGACACGTAGGCAGAAGAGCTAATTGAAACAAAGTTGAACAATATACAGCAAACAAAATACAAAAGCTAATTCACAGAGGGAGCTCTGCAGACATGGAACAATGTTTGTAGATAAACCGGGAGTACAAGTATGCAGGGAGAAGCAATTACTGAGTGGGTGCAGGTCAGGGTAATTAGAAAATACGGAACAGGCGAGTAATGAGGTACCAAAGTGTTTAGAATTCTCTTAGTTCTGTTTTAAGCATGTTTGCAGATTAATTTTAATAGAATGTTTCAGTCTTGTTTGTGTTATTGCTTAATTGTTTTTAGTTTATTAGCTGTGTCTTCTGTTATCAGTTTATCCTGTCAGTTAGGTTCCTTCGTAGCCATTGTTTGTCTCTGTTCTGTCACTGCTTTGTGTCTCACACCTGCTGGTCATCTACAGTCAGACATTCAGTTCATGTACAGTCTGAGATTCTTGTTCATGCCTACTCTGTTCCTGGTTCTGCTCCTGGTCCCCTCCAAGTTAAAGATTTTGTTTTCTTATTGGTTAATCAGTCTATTGACTGATGACCTTCCAGCAGCTGCCTGTTGTCTGCATGCTTGGGTCCTTCCCACTACAACTTTCACACTCCTGTTAAGTGTAGCAAAACTTGACATTATCCATATGTGGCAGCAATTAGTTTTAGCCAATTTTTAGTCCAGTTTAAACTCATTACTGTGACTATAAATTAAAAAAAAAAATGTATTTTTCAGTCTAAATTGTTTTGATGCAAAATAATTATAATTCATCTTTGTAAGTATTTCTCCAAATATAGTGAAATCTACTAGAACCTTTTTGTGACAAAGTGGTAAAATAGACATAATGCAGTTTTTGGGGGAACATTTTTTGCTTGTATACATTTGTACACTCTCAAACTAAACCTAATGTTAGACTTAATATGAATGCTTTATGAACTCTATTGGTTTTTAAAATCCTCCCAGTTGCATTGAAGGCATCCATTTGTTGTAGAACAGTTTTACAGTTTTTACAATATACATGATGTATGTTTTAACTAAAATAAGGCTATTTTTTGATGCGTTTGGACCAACGTCATCATGCAGCACACACAAGACGATAATGTGTGGCTTCAATATGTAAACGGTACACGGTGATGGGTGTAGCTATGAATCTCATCGTCAGAAGTTATTTCAGTGCATTTCTAATTTCCAGTGTTCAGTAACTACGATTTAGATCTTTTTATGGGTTTAGATGATGCCACTAGTTGAGCCAATGTTTAAAATACAAGACTGATTCATTGATTTTGATTCAAACAAGGCTGTTTCAGATATGTCTACAAGTTACACAAAACAAAATCTTAAACCTTTTCATGCATCTCTGGCTCCCTTTCTGTATTATTACTGATGATAAAACGCATTAACCAGCGACTTGACCCTGAGGACACAACATTCTCCAAATAAACACGAATAGCTCTTGCTTTAATGCATGGCTAATGTGAATGTGAGCAATGTACAGTATTCACTTGGCTAAACATTAATATTTCACGCTTCCTGTCTCTAAGTCTAAACGGATATTTTAGCAAGTTGGTGTTGTTTAGCAATCAAATATTGAAATGTTCCTCTGGATGAGATAAAAGCAGCATAACGTGGCAAACACAAGCTTTATTGCCTGATGAATGATTGGTTCTTATTCATGTCTCTCTGTGTTTGCAGAATAAAAGACTGGGTGAACCAGATTCAAAACGATTTGATCACATTAACAGACTCAGCCAGCAGCCTGGAGAGACTGAAACAGGTAAGTGGTTTCCAGTTCCTAGCCTGGTTTACAGCAAACAGGGAGAAAGTTGGGCTAACACACCATTTTTATTTTATTCTTAATATGACCGCTGCTGAAAAGCCAAAGCAGACAATATTGTTTGTTTGCATGTCCGTTCCCAAGACATCTCATGAACCAGTGAACAGATTTTATTGAAACTTTCAGGAAATTATCTTTTGATATTCCTCTACAACTAATTACTTTTGGAGCCAGTTCAAGATCGCCACTGCAGCTAGTTCCATTAGCTATTAGCTATTAAATTGGTGTTGATCACACACAAAAGGCTATTATCAGTTGTACAGATATTGATCTAAAATTTGATATGGTAGTAGCTGAGTGGTTCACAACATACACTGAGCGTATATTCTAATATTTGACCAAAATGGCTTAACTGTGTCATTTCTCAACATAAAATGTTTTTAGTTTTTAACTCTGGAATGAAGGGCAATGTGCATTCCTTCAAAGAATGCAATAAATTAAAAAATAAAAATGCAAATCCATTAGGCAAACTCAGTAGTCACAAGTGTGTGTGTTCCTAAACTTGCTTCTCAAATTAAGTCTTTGCACAACTATGGCTGTCACAACACATCGCAAGTCTATATATAGTAGCTGTTTTTAATTAGACATAGTGCTGCATCGTTTCAGTCTGCTGGCAAAATGTACACACTCCGATTAAAGTCTGCATCATAATTTAACACTGATGGCTGTGGTCTGCGGGGACACACACTCTCACACACTTGCATTTAAGCTCACATTTGACAAAGTGCATAAAGCTTTTTAGATCTGTAATGATTGTCAGGATGCATTTGGCTTTTAGAAAAAGCCTCTGAGAAGAAAATCAATGGGCTTCAAAGCAACCCTGAATTCAGTCTTTAAACAGAACAATGTACAGAGTTTAGGACTTTCAGTCACACACACCTTTGTATAGACAAAAGCAACAACTCACAGTAAACCATAGTCAAATTTTTAATAAAACTCACCAACTAAAATCAGAAAATAACTAAAACTTTAAAATAAACTGTAAAGGTTTGTAACAACAAGATGCAAATCTAAAATTTACTATTATTACTTGTTTAGTATGACTAAGGTAAACTTGATCAGACTGCAGGAGCATAGAGACAAACAGATGTGTGGGCCTCAGTTCTGAGAGTTTGAATGTCGGACAGTAAAATCCCTGGAGGCTGCTAAATAATTGGCCGTGTGGCGTTTGTGTGTCTTATTCCTGTTGCTGGAACATATTCTGTCTCAGAGTGAATAGTCTGTGTTACATAACCTGACAGTCCAGTTTATTCAGTGGATGTGCAGTAAGGTCTGAAGAGAGCAGAAGAATCTTATATTAAAAGGAGTTTTTTTATTTTTTTTTTATTTTTTACTTTGTTTAGCTGTGAAATGATCTAAAGAACTGGATGGGTTTTTTTAATCATTATTGGAAGCTACTGAAAAGCTGGTATTTAAGTTTTAAAATTGAAGCTCTAGCATTCCTTGAACAAATGCAGATTGGCCGCTGCCTTCCATGCCGCAGCTTTAGACAAAGATTATATTATGACAGAGTTGATGACAGACTTGTAGCTGTTTTGGTTGCATCTTAAAAATAACTTTAAGCAACCTCCAGCTGAAACCATGTGATGTGAATAACCGTTAGCTACTACCACATCAAATTGTAGCTTAAGAATTGTAAAACTGACTGAGTTAGAACTTTTTATGTATTGGCTAATGTCGATTAGCTGTGGCAGTTATTTTGAATTGGATTGGCTCGAAAAGTTAATCAGCTGTAGATGTTCATCCATTGATTGCTTCTGAAGCTTTCATTTAGATCTGTCCAGTGGTTCATGAGATATTTTGCTAACAAACAGGGTTGCCTCTAACATGCAATGCTAAAGTTTTAGGCACAGTAGTGGTTGGAAAATGTGTTGTGAATAATTTTCAGCTATTACCACACCAAATATTTGCACTATATCAGTAAAATATTTGATTTATAGTCATTTATCTGTTTTTAAGGCCTGTTGGCTGTAGCAGACATCTTAAATTTCCTTAAAGTGTGATTAAAATCCATCCAGGCAGACAGGGTTGACTCTACATAGTTAATGGCAGAATTTTGAATGAAGATTGTGTGTAATTTGTGAACACTCAAACTATGTGTTGGGAATCTCAGCTACTAACATACCAACCTTTACCTCAATATCTGTAAAAATGACTGAGTTTTCACAATTTTAGTCTGGACTAAAACATCAAAACAATATTGCCTGCCCATTGCCTTGTATCATGCTATGCTAATCGTCATTTTAAGCCTTTAATCAATGCTGATGTCTTTTTACTTTATTTTTGATCTTTTTAGAATAGCATAAGAAGATGGTCTTAACTGACCTGAGCTCTTCTCTTGTGATTGTGTTTTTAGATATACCATAAACACAAAACACACTTCAGCGTTGAGTCCAACAATGCCAGAGAGCTGGTGGCAACAGCTGCTGGGAACATAGAAAAACTGCTGGTAAACCGCTCTCAGGCCCTGAAGGTGAGTGTGATCTTAGTCTTTCTAACATGCTTTAATTGTGCTTCATCCCTTTGTTTTTACATATCCACACTCAGTTTTGGTCACTGTGACCTGTAAAGTTAGTGTTTTTATGGTACTGAATGTCTGTTCATTTATTAAATGAATGAAATATTTGATTATCATGCTTGATGAATTGATAAAATTAGTATGGAGTGTTAAAGTTCTTAAAGATTTCTATTTTGGATTTTCATTGTCCTTTTTCATGTGATTTGGAGGCCAACACTTCAACAACTGTTAGTCTGAAATGAGCTCAACTCTATTTTAACTCCAACTTTGATCTCTTTGACTTTCTGTATGTCCCCACCAAGGACCTAAAACAGATCACCTTTCTTAACCCGCTGCTGTGCAGGATGAGCATTACCTGCTGAGCATCAACCTGTCGGCATCATTTTAATTCTTGCTCATTTGTGCTTCGGCCACAAATGGCAGCGAGCGACCTTTCGCTGCTCCAGAGTTCTACGGTGTCTTGGAAACCAAACGGGGATCTCGGCATGCTCCTGGTCCGACTCGAGGGGCCAGAAACATCCAATTAAAACCTGACAGCCTGTTGCTGTAGTTGGTCCCATTGATTGCTTCATCAGTCCAGGCAGGGGATGAGGGACATTTAGTTTTTGGTGTTGTGTTACACCTTGGGAGGCGAACGCAACAGGTTGGTGAACTGATGGCTGTTAATGCATTTTATCACCACCATCTGTTGTGCATTTTACCTGTTAATTACTGATTGTACTTTGAAAATGAAAACTAAATATACAGTAGAAAGTATTTTTTTCTGTAATCAATGGTACTATTCTCTTCAAATACATTAATCCCTGCATTTAGAAATAGATGGTACCTATGTTTCAAATAACCCCCACTTCTTCCTTTTTTCTATTGGCTTCTCATTGTTTAGTCTTTGTTCCTTTCAGAGAGGCTGAGTACTCCACATATATTGATCATGTAAGAGAACATAACCCTCTGTCTGAGAGACAAAAACTGAATCAGCTGATGTGCATTAGACAGATGTTGTGTATGAATGGGTGAACGTGTCCCTCGAGTCGGCCCACAGATAAGAGGGCTGCTGCAGACCACCTTCCATTAGGGTGTTGAGCTGCTTATGCACAGTTCAACAGGTTGTGCTTTGTTCTTGTTCAGTTATTCTCAGTTTTATTAGAAACTGAAGCACAATACAGTATTGGAAAAAAGAAAAAAACACACATAACACAAAAAACCCTAAAGGTTCCAAGCAAAATTTATTTACCCTTTTTATCCTATCCATGGTCCTTTTGACTGATTTCTCCATAAGATGCCCCATCTATGAAACATTAGGTTTTATGGACTGTAATATAAATGTTTGACAATATTGTGCTTTACCATTTTGTCACATTTGTTGAACAGTGCTCGAAAGAAATTATATGTTGATAATGTTGCTTCTGTTACAATGTTTTGCCCATACAATATGACAAATCAGATTATTCTCACGAACTTCCTTCCCTTCCTAAACTGGTACTTAGAGAAGTCTACCTGGTTGTGGGGAGTTACTTTGGGATCATATTTATCATGGCCAGCTGAAGGATATTCTCTTTGACTGTGGGGGGGTGTCTCAACACTTCATGTAGTAAATTACACCACTGTTGGGCGCAAAACTTTTTTTTTACTGTTAAAGTTTTTGCCTGTTTCTTTGCGTACATTTGTCTGTGTTACCAAAATGTCTCATGACGTGCTGGATACATTATTTTGAAATTAAAGTAATCAGTCAATGAGTGTAGATCTGAGTGATTAATAGTTGGAGTCAACCCAATTTAAGATGGCCACTAAAGCCAAGTGACCTTAGGAATCTTCATAAGATTATTTTAGTATAAAACTCTACCATGGAAGGAGGAGGGCAACATTCATTCCTTTGAGGAATGATAAGCCTGTAATTAATTTCAGTGTTGAACATCACCAATGTTTTCCCAGCAGTTATGGGTTTAAAAAAAAAAAAAAATATATATATATATATTTTTTTAAGTTTGAAATGTGTTGCACTTATAGTAAGTACACACAAATTTTCCATCCAACTAATTATTTTCACAAGTTGCAACTTTTGACAGAACTGATGCAGAATGGTGTATGTGGGTGTGTTTGTGTGTGTAGTTTTGCAAAAATTATCTATCCAATCTGACTTTAGTCTTTCTTCTTAAGTGATTACTGTTTAAAAATGCTTCTCAAAAAAATCCATTCATTTTATTGGAATTCTTCTTAAATGTGTATTTTTGGTAAAAAAAAAAAAAAAAAAAAAACTCATTTACATCAATCAGATTATCCTAATTACTGCAGACAAGCATGTTATAACATCTTATTGTGTTTCTACGGTTAAAAAGGAAAATTCTGACTTTGCTCAATTTGACTGAAACGATGAAACAACAAAAACATATTTTGCACATTTCCAGATAGTCAGAGGTACTCTGTTTTACACTTCCTGCATTCTGTCACTCCGTCCAGCCAGTTCTTGCAGATAGAAAATTATTTCATGTCTGGAACAAAATACTGAGAGATTTGGCTCAAATAACTTGTCAAAGCAGTGAGATTTTGTTCTGTATAATCGTTGACTTTGAAAAACAAACAAGCACTGATTGAATGTTTAACACAACACAACCACTTTTTGTAACTGTTTGGCATTATAAATGGGCTAAGTGTTAAAATCTTCTCTGCAAACACCTGTTATTTCTGTCTGTCCAGATGAAATACTGCAGTTTACATGACTACTGCCTTCACCAGCTGTAGGCTTCATTCTTTCTTGTGAGTGAATTTAGCAGAGAAATGCTCCGACTGGTGGCATACTTCTGTACAGTAGCTCAACTTCTCTCTTCTGGCCATGCTTTGGTGGTGTCTGTTTTTTCCATCTGTGTTCCCTGGACCATTGAGTGCATTTCAACGATTGTCAGCGAACACATTTCCATAAGAATCATGGCTGCTGTCATTAACGCCGCCGGGAACGCTTGGATTTACTGCCTGTCAATCTGTCACCTCAGTTTAATCAGGAGATTTGACGAGGCTTCTCCTCGATATGCAATCGCTCAGATGTTGGCAGCTGTGGCTAATCAAACAGTGAGATTTGACATAAGAGGGTCTGATCTTTCTTTTCTATTTTTTTTTCTCCTAATTTCAAGAATTAAGCCTAAAAAGGCTTTCTTTTAGTTCTGTATTAAGTGGTCAGGGTTCCTCAACTACAATAAATCACAAAGTAGGAACCACAGGTGCTTTTATTTGTACTGTTACACTCTCTCTCACACACACACAAACACAAACTAAAGATATATAAATGCAGGAGGTGAATTAAATTCAGTTTTTGGACTCAAGTGTTGCAGCTAAAACAACTCAAAATTAACCTCATTGATTTTATACCCAACAGTCCAAACTCCCCTCCGTGGCCAGCTTCACAGTTAGTTACCTTTCTTTCCCTTTTGAGCTTTTGCTCCTAATAAAAATCCTCTTTTATCTCTTGTCACACAAAATTTTATTCCTCCTGTTGTGTGTCTTCTCCTTTTCATCCCTTCCTCCAATCATATCCTTTTAACCAGATCGCCTGTGACATTTCTTAACTTATCTCATAACTTCACCCCGTCTTCCTGTCACTCTTTATTTCCATTTTGGCTTACCCTATGTTTCTTTTTTTTTTTTAAGTCCATATCTGTCTACTCGTTTCTTTTCATGTCTGAGTTGTCTTTTCTCCTGGCAGATCAAGCTTTTGCCGAGTCTGTTAATTACTTTAAAAATGCATTAAAGCATAGACTTCATTTACAGTAGCTGTGCAAAGATACAAAAACCAGCATTCAGAAAAATCTCTCAGAATGGAATTCTTTAACTCTGAGGAAAAACTGTAATCCTATCAGTCATAATGGTTTAACAGGGTTGATGCCAAGGTTTTAAGCAAAAAATCTTGTTCATTAGGTAGCACTCAGCATGTGTTGGTGAGAATGCTCAACTAAGATCACACTAAATTTTAGCTCATTATCTGTAAAACAGCAGAGTTAGCCATTTTTAACTCCTTAGGTCAATTGGCTGTAGCAGCCATCTTCAATTGCGTTAACTACAAAAGTTATTCAGTTGTCCATTTTATATCCAATGATTCAGTGTTTGAGGATATCAGTCTCTTTGGTATTTATTACAAGAAATAGAAAATATGCATATAACAGGT
The DNA here is from genome assembly GCF_001649575.2 of Kryptolebias marmoratus. NCBI lineage: Eukaryota > Metazoa > Chordata > Actinopteri > Cyprinodontiformes > Rivulidae > Kryptolebias > Kryptolebias marmoratus. Next base: position 10,988,777 of record NC_051447.1, on the reverse strand, counting down.
TACTTGGTAAAAATCTACTTCAAAACAATAGAAGCCAAACATTAACACTAAAAGCCGATCTGCACCTGAACTTTTGTTTGTCCCTTCAGGGCTACTGTGTGATTAAAACACATCAGTTCAGGTTTTTCTCATGTTGTTACTGGTGGTTGATCTGAAATGGGATTGGATGAAAACCTAATTGCCCTTTTAGATATTCCTAAACATTTGGCGTATTTTATAAGAAAAATGTTTTTAGAAAAGGTGAAAGGCAGGCAATGCCTTTCAACATACATTGCAACTAATTAACTTCTGGAATCAACTTAATTCAAGATGGCCTCCACAGCCAGCTGACCTTAAACATCAAAATGGCTTCAACTCAATCAATCTTACAGATATTGAGCTAAACTTTTGTGTGGTGGTGGTAGATGGATATCCCAATTTTATGCTTTGAGTGCTAACAGATCGCATTAAATTGTGACATTTAAGGAGACCTGTCTGATGTACAAGATCACAAGTTTATTCTTCTCCGTGTGCTCCTTGCAGAAGCTGAGAAATGTGTTTGCTTTTTGAATAACAGAGCCTCAAATTTTAAAAACCTTACATTTATACACCCTTTTTCTGTTTCCTCATGTCCCTGCTCCTCTGTGTATGACCTGTGACTGGATTGTTGCATACATCATCCACAGCAGCAGAATAGATATGATGAATAGTGAAGGAAGTCGCACATCAGAGTGCACAAACAGACACCCTCAGTCTGTAATTTCATTACAATTACACAGACTTTGTTTTCGTTGTTATTTTTTTTTTATTTTACATTGACAACAAACAACCCCCTCCTGATTTCTGGTTCACCTCCAACTCGTCCGGCTCTGTTCTCATCAATTATTGAACGGTTCCTCTTAACCACTTGTCTTTGATGGAGCCTGTGGTAATGCCTCCCGGTGGAATAGGTCTTCCCACAGTGACACCGGGAGAGATCTCCATGTCAGTTTATTTATTATTCAAAGGAAGGATGTTTACAGTGGTTACAAAAAAAGAAAAATGTCCCAATGTATGTCTCTAAAACCCAAGAATGAGGAAGAGGCTCATTTTGTTGCTGAAGTTCCATTTTCTTCAACAGGTGTTTGGATTGTGACGGCTTTTAACCAGATAAAAAAAAAAATTATTAATACCAAAATCGACTTATTCTGATAGCTTGTTCTCTGCACATCAACAGAGCAGAATGTTTTTTCTCATGTGGTGTACCAAAGCTGTTTTGTGATTGGCCAGAAATTTGAATTGGACGTGGTTAAAGTGGATAAATGCACATGTTCACTTTTTGTTTCCACTGGCACAGAAGTTTGTACAATGGGTAGTTTGGAACAGCTGGCCAAGGTGGTGAGGAAGTACAAAAATCTGTGTGAATAATGGGAATGCTGACTCAGCAATCACACTATTATTACATTAGCTGATGTAGTCAGTGTTAAGTAATGATGTAAAAAAGGAGAGAAAAGCAGACTGACGTGTTACCACAAGAAAAGGATTCCTTTGTTTTTGTCTCCTTAAGGAACTCTTTCTGATGCTTCACCTAAAGGCATGCTTGTTGACAGATGCTCTGGCTTCAGTGTACAGAGAAACCCAAACCCTCTCCCTAAAACAAGTTGTGCACAAAAGAGAGGAAGTGGTAGAACCAAAGCGCAGACAGCTCAAAACTCTATTTGAATATTGATCCGTGAGGGTTATTTCCAGCCCGAGTTGCATTAGCAGTTTGGCAACAGACTCAAAAAAGGCTTTGGCTGCCTATCAGAGTCTGAACCGTGATTGGTATCCCTTTTTGGAAACAAAAAAATAAACAGTTGTTTTTCAGCATTGGCTTGTTGCATTGGTTTAAAACACTCTGAGTGGTTCACCATCAAAAGGAAACCAAACTGACTTAATTGAGATTGGGCTGTTGGCTCTAACATCAGGAGGCAGGTTTAAGTTGAATCTTAATAGCCAAGAAGAAAGATCGCCTGTGCTAAGCTGGGATAGTTATTATTCCCTGCCACCTAAAGATGAAGGCAGACAATGTTTTTGCCTGCGTACGTCTATGTGAGTGTTTTTGTCTGTCTGTTACCAGAATATCTCATGAACCACTAGATGGATTTTAATGAAATTATCATTTGATATTCATCTACAGCTAAGTACCATTTGGAGCTAACCTCATTGAAGATAGCCGCCACATCCCATTAACTTTAAAATTATTATCTATTTTCGTGTTTTCAACAGATACTGAGCTAAAATGTGTTGCAAAAGTAGCTGAGCATTGCCTCTAACAAATACTTAAAGCAAGGCAGATTGTCATCTTTGCCTAAAACATTGGCTGTAATTGTTGGAGTCAACCCTGTTTGTCTGTTAGCGAAGTATCTCATGAAACACTAGACAAATTTTAATAATTTTCAGAAAGTCATCATTTGAAGTAAATTACGACTGATTACCTTTTTTATGAAGTCATTTCAGTTAACGTTAGCTAACACAAAAATACCTAGAACTGTTTTACAGATATGAAGTTTTGTTGGCAGTAGCTGAGACTCTTCCACTGATCATGACACCTTACACTATTGCATTAAGCAAAACATTATTCTCTAGGTTTGACCAAATGGCTATAGCTTTGTTTAAAACTTGAGCATGAAAGGCAGCGGGCGATATGCATTCCTTTCAGGAATTCCTGAATTTATAACTGAACAAATGTGTTTGGTTTCATGCATTCGGAGCATTTTGGTCTGTGTTCTGCATGGACCAGGGATGTAGCAGGTAGCCATGACACCCTGGTTGCTTAGCTACATGAGTATCATAAACAGATTTCTCCCAAACTAAATCACTTTCCCTTTTTTGTTCTGTTCCCCTGTTTTGCTTTCATTACTGGGCAAACAAAATGGGATGGGATGGGGGGGGGGGAACTGTCAAGTACCCTTTTCTATCATTTGCAAGCATTAAACCAAATTGCCTGTTTAGCTGCGTTTATGTTCATTAAACTGTCGATGGAGGATAAAAACGGGAGCACAAGTACTGAAAAAGAGTTTCTGAGTGTTGTGTTGTGGTGCATAATTACAGTGGAGTCACTCATCTGTAGTGTCTGCAAGTGCGTTATTAAACCGCCACTGGATGACACGCTGTGAGTCATTAGACTCTGCTGTTAGAGGCCTAATCACTGGGTACGCACTCACACACACGAACACACACACGATCCTCCACATTCACTTGTTCTTTTATTAAATTGTACAAGAAGGTGAAAACAAATTGTCTTGTGCATTTCTAATAGTTTCCATCCCAACTTATAAAGAAATACATTCTGATCGCATTTTACACATAAAGCTCTTTTTTTTTTTTTTTTCCCCCCAAATAAAAGGCTCTAAGTTATCTAAAGTTTCTCATCTGAAAGTTGCTGAATATACAGTTCATGAATACCTTATGCTAATGAAAGGCTGTGCTTGTTAAAGGAACACGCTCTTATTTGGTCCCATTAATGGAGTATGTAGTCTTAGGATCTTGAAGTATTTCCACCTTCATTTACTATCAAATTGCAATATGAAGATTTAAAAACTGTTGCCATGGCAGCTCATGATTAAAAATATATAATTAGGGAGTATTTTTGCATTGCACACAAGAAAATGAAATAAACTCAGATTAATAGATTTGCTGAACTATTACTTCGTCTATTTTTGTCTATGGACATGACAAGCAATTTTGAAGAAGCCAAAAGTGATTTTACATTCAGCAGCCTCAGCACGGTCTCTGCTCAGCATGCGTACATTTACATCATAACACTGATGTTGTTCAGTTGAGGAAACGGCAAAAAAGCTAAACAAAGGTGTCATGTAAAGTATAGCAGTTTAATATTAATAATTGCACTAGTATGTTGTTTTTTCCGAGTTTTATAAACCTGAAAAATGATATGAAACATTTCTGTGTTCTAATATTGACATCACAGCTGATAAGGGGCTAACTGTTTGATAGAACATCACCTCAAAAATGACCAGACTATCCCTTTAAGCACATTTATCTGACATTGTTAATTAGTTTCTCCATTTGTTTTTTTTTTACAATGAACCAGTGATTATTAACACGCTCTGTTCTCAGTGTTGGCTTCTACAATTACTTTAAACATCAGTACGTTTGACCAACACACACAGATAGCAGTGAATGGATTGTTTTTGCCTTTAGCACTTCTACAAATGTTCCTGCATGGCTCTTTGTTTAGTATGTCATAATGTGCACGTTTGTATCTGGCCATCTCACTCGTATATATTTAGAATGTTGATGAAAATGTTGTATTGGGAATATTAAGTTTGTGTGTGTGCTTTTGTTCAGAAATGATTCATTATTTCAGCTGCAGCCCAGATGTCGTCCTCTCTCTGCGTCTCCTCCATTCCAGCGCTGTTTGTCGTCTCTTGTTTTCCTACATGAAACTTATCAGCCATACAGTATATGCACACAAAGAAGTGGAGGGGGTGTATTTGATGTCTCGCTCATCAGAACTCCCCACCGTCCACCCACTGTCAAATCCTGTCCCATTCAGATGAAGACAGTAGCAGCTGTGCTACAAGCCACAGGCAAAATTATAGTTTACGTTGTTTAGTTGATTTTTTTTTTAAATTTATCTTTTATTTTCTTGTAATGAATGGATAAACAGAACAGTAGCTGTTAGTGAAGTTAGGGGCTAGCCTTTTCTTCAAGGAATGCATATCACTTGCCACCTTTCATGCTAAAGTTTAGGAGTAAACTCATCTTACAATGTGAAATAGAGTTGTAGCAGTTTTGGTTACACCTTGAAAATAACACTATAATGGTATGAAACATTTTAATATCTTGCGTGACCTCACATGATTTGTTGGTGTTTGAACTATGTTTTGAAAATTACTGTCAGCTACTACCACACCCAATCTTAGCTCAGTAGCTGCAGAATTAGTTGACATATAGCCATTTGTGCTTTCCAAGGTCAGTGGGCTGTGGGGGTCATCTTGAGTTGGATTGATTCCAAAAACTGATTAGTTGTTAAGGTATATTGAATGATTACTCTCTGAAAGTTTCATAACAGTATAATCAATTCAGTGCTTCATGAAATATTTTGCTAACAAACTAAGATGTGCGAACACACCGAGGTAGTTACATGATCGATAACAATCCACTCTTTACTGTTTTTACTCCTACAAACATCAAGTTGATTCTAAACGTAGTACGTACAGCTAAAGAGTCATATTCTGAGAGAATAAAATAAAAGGCCTTGCATCCATACTGTACATTGAATCTAAGTGTGGATTCAGCCACCATGTCTCCACTCCAGCTGGGTACAGCTGTTATTGGGAGTTGTTTGCAGCCAGCTGGCATGCAGAAAGCATGGTCAACATGCAGCAGAAGGAATGAGCTGTCAAATCAGCGTGCAGCGGCGGAGCCCTGAACTCGCGCTCGTCTCTAACAAGTCACTTTCTGCGAAGCTGGCATGTCGGTGACGGCTGTTTTCTCTATTAAAACAGAGTTGGTGATCAGCTTGTCAGCTTGCAAGTGTACAGTTTTTCTTTGTGTGCCAGTGGGAGTGAATGTGGATGTATTTTTTTATTTATTTATTGCCGCCCCTCACTACTTTCGTCCTGTCTCCCCACAGGCCGAGCAGGATAGATCTGACTAAAGTGCTGCCAGTCACAACAGCAGATGCTCATGTTTCCTCTGCTCTCCCCTGCCTCCCCACACATCAGTGAGGTGGCAGGTGTGTCTGTGTGTGTGTTTTGTGTTCTGGCAGGACGAGACGCTCTAATCAGGCTGCCAGCAGCGCGTGTCAGAAAAGCACCCGTATGTGTGTGTTTACACAGTGCATCGATGTGGTGCCTACAAAATATAGAATCAGAGTACCTGCAAAGTGTTTTAAAATCTGCACTAGTGTTTTTACTTCACAGACCAAAAAAAAAAAAAAAAAATAGATGCAAAGGGGAGACATATGTGCTCTGCATGTGTCTGGGAGACTGAGTCAGTGATTTTATAGGCAGTAATTAATCTTTTTTTAATCCATTTTTTTGAAATGCTCCCTTCATCCGTCCCTTTAGATATTCTGCCTGGACTTACCTGTGAAGTTGTGTCCAAATTATTACTGCGTCATATCTTTAGAGAGATTTTAATGAGCAGAAAACCAGTGCTTTCACAGTTCTTCTTTTAACTGCTAAAAACAAGAGATATGCAGTTCATTGGGTGCTACTTTGTCTCTGCTGTGTAATGCATAATTGGATGTATTGAAACTTTCAGAGAGTAATTATTGGATGTACGTCTGCAACTGATTAACTTTTGTGTCAATCCAATTCAGGATGGCTGCCACAGCTAATCAACATAAGCCAACACCAAAACGGCTATAACCAGTTTTACAGATATTGAGCTCAAATGTGATGTGCTAGTAGCTGAGAGGCATTCACAACACGTACTCTGAGCTTGATATTCTTTTAAAACCGCATGAGAGTGCGCAGATCATTTTGACAAAACAGCTACAACTCTGACATTTCTAAACTTAAGATGATCTTATTACTTTGGCACGGAAGGCAGCAGGCGATATGCATTCCTTTTGCTTTGCTAGGCCTATATTACTTGTTTTAGGCTCATTTACATTTTCTTTCATAAATGAAGCTAAAACACAGTTCAATTCAGATATAAATGATAAAATCCTAAACAACAACTAAAAAAAAGGATTCCAATGGGAGTTTTCATGTCTGTGCGCTTGATTGAACAATGTGTGTTGCAGGTGGATAGCGTGTGACCCCTGTTAATGGTGATGTCTGACATGTGTAACATTTGTGAGAATGCCCATTTAAGGCAAACTTCATTTATTAAGCCTTAACAAGTAGTTTTCAACCAAACTGTGACAGTTGTGTGAAAGTAACTCATCTGCGAAAACAAGTCTTTTAAATTAATCCAAATGTTAACTTATGAAGCTTTTCTATCGTTTGCTTTTTAACTTACCAGACATGAACTTAAACAATGTCTCAATACCAGTATTACTAGGTAGCTACAGAAAAATAAATTTCAGGGGATCTGAGGCCTAAACATGTCCAGCATGAACCAGGCATAGATCATGATAATTATCCATTGAGGATTAGTCACTTTGTGGCAGCTTGCTGACATCAGAAGTTTTTAAACCAGCTCATTATTGAACCACATTGCGGAACAAGTGTCACATATTTGTGATTTGTTTTGTATATGACATGTGTTCATGTGACACTTCCAGGTGTAGAGTCTGTAAGCACTTAAAGGTGTGGTGAGTTCTTGCTTTGTGATTGTTGAATGGACATAAAAGAACAGCTAAAGTGGAAGGAACTGCAACAGCTGATGCCCTTTAACCTTTTAAAGCTTTTGATCTGGTGCCGAGCTTCTTGTGATTGGATGTATGGTCCTCTGTGTTCAGGTGCAGGAAATCTGTTGACTCACAGTCAAAGAAAAAGTTAGCAGGTCCTGTGAAATCCACCTGCAGAGGAATCACTTTAAGATAAATTAATAAACCAACGATTGTATTGAACTTCTTTAATAAATGTTCAGTTTCATTGTGTAGGCAGTTCTATGCAAACATCCCTCATATCTTTAGATCTTCCGTTCAGGGAGGTTTAAAATGTGCACAAACCTGTAGTGTTTTTATTTCATTGAGGCTGAAATCGGTTTTCCTATAATAATTACCCCTCTATTAACTTAAAAAACATCATAGATTCAAAGAAAATACAAAGGTTTAGTGTGATGTTGCTGACAGGAGACTGACAGCACATTTCCCACTCAGCTGATGTGATTTGGTGGTTGCTGGCATCTCAGTCAGCAAAGGCATCGGATGCCCGTACATGTGCAGCGAAGACCACTATGACCCCAACTGTCAGCACACATTTTCTTCAAAAAAAACAAGGCTTCTGAATGGCTGTACATCATGGCCTACAGTAATCACACACACAAAAATAAATCTTCATTTTGCTTTCTGATTTTAGCACTGAGGTGCCGCTGTCCATTAAAGCTAACATTATCCCCCAAAACAACTCCAGGTGAGATGAAGTAACCTCTTTTCAGACAGGAGTATTAGCCCTGGGCATGTATTATGAGACAGAGTAGACACTCAGTGACTAATCTCAAACTACATCTACATTGTCAGTTGATTTAAAGCCAACTGTTTATGCAATATAAATATTTTTTTTCTATTGAAATAAAGGTTCAAGATTTTTTTTTTTCTTTTATTTGGAGTCAAATGTTTTCTTCTAGTAGTACAAAGTGTTTTATTGTTCGGTTTCTTGTGACTGTCTCATTTAATTTCAAATTTAAAAATTAATTCAATAATTCATGGAATCAGCCCCCCTCCTGCTCATAAATTAATTTACTCCTTTGCCCCCCCCATCGTCAGATTTCCTCTTTTTCTGTGCGACGTGAAACCCTCAGTCGGAAAGAGATGGATTTGATATTTCCCTTGGGAAATTAATAGTACAGTGCATTTCTGGACCAGATACAGATTAAAAACTGGGTCCTATTATAAACCCATTAACCTAGTCATTAGGATCTGTGGAAAGATGGAATACGTGGGTGTCTAATTTTAGTTCAACGCTGTCACCACTGATCCTAATTCTTGCCTTCAGGCCACATAAAGGAAATGAAGTATTACCCTTTGAACATGGGCCCCTTTATGTCACCAAAACCTTACCATAAGTTCAGATGTCATGGCTTCAACTGCATTTCTTTTTAGCACCATCTTGTACAAACATGAACAGTTTATAAATCTTTGAAGCCAAACTCATAAATCTCTTGAACAAAACTGGTAATGTGAGAATGCTGAAAGTGGTCTGAATTCTCTTCTTCTCTGTCATTTCATTTAGAGCCTTGCAACTGCAGCAGAAAACTTTCAAAAACAACACGAGTGGAGGGTCGACAGCGAGGTGAGTGGCCACAATGCAATCATTAACACGAGCTGTGTTACACACACAGATCAAGTGGTGCTGTGAACAGCATACAATCAGAGGGGAAGTGTTAACAGTTCATTATGGTTGGAATAATTAGAAACCTCATTACAGTGACAATACTGTTTTAATAACTGTGATAAAGATGGAACGATATCTTACAAAACGAGCTGAAGAACACCAGGCATGGGCATGAACACACACACTTCCATTAATCTGAATATTAACAATCCATTAAATGGGAGCTCATGGCTGATAAAATGAACTTATTAAATAATCTGATCACATTCACACTCAGTGGTTCTAATAGGTCTTTATGCACTGTTGATGCTGTGTTTTAGCTCCAGCTTTTTTCATTTCCAGTGCAAAATGTGTCCCTTTTTCCCTGCAGCCTTTTAACAAATGACTGATACTTGAAAGAAATTCAACTTTGCCTTTTAATCCAATTAGTTTTAAAGTCTCCCCAGAGCCGTTTCCCCATACCTTAATCATTAAATGTTTCTGCATTATTCAAAGTCGTGCATATTTTCTTGTGCTGAAAAAAATAAAAGGCAAAACTGCATCTCAGGGGATGGTTTGACATATCCACTACAACTCAGTTTGACTGCTTGACTATTTATTTTTATGCCTTTTTACTTTATAAAACCAGGATTTTCTACTATATTTCCAGACTGTAAACACAAGAACACCAGTTTTCGTTTTAACAAAAAACTTGGTATTATAAAAATGATTTATCTATGAAATTGTTGATCAGTGTATCAGAGGAATGTATTTTATTCATCTTAAAAGTTGGTTAAAAGATTAGTAGTTTTGTCAAATTCTGATCTTTATATTTACAGTTAAAGTAGAGGTAATTTATGCAGGTGGATTTTACTTCTTAAGCTTCTGTTAAGCCTGATAAATCTTCTGCTTATTGCTTCTTTGACATAAATCTCCTCACTATATGAGCCCCTGTGACATGGTGCATTAGGCCAATTAATATAGTGTAATCACTGCTGTGCTGGTTATAAGAAAGCTAAAGAAGCATGCTAAGTAATGTGTACAGTGCAGTTAAAAAGTATTCCCCTTTACAGATTTCCTTTGTTTTTGCTTTTTTGTCATGTTTCAGATCATCAAACAAATGTTAAGATCAGAGATATTTGAGTAAATACAAAATAAATGTTTTAATGATTTAATCAATTAAGGGAATAAAAGCTACCCAAACCAACCTAGCCCTGTGAGGAAAAAGTATTGCCCCCTAAACCTAATAACTGGTTGTGCCACCCTTGGTGACACCAACTGCAATCAAGCATTTGCAATAACTAGCAATGGATCTGTTTCATGGCTGTGGAGGAATTTTGCTGCTGTGCTTCAGACCATTGGCCTTCTGCAGAACCCCCCCTGTGAGTTTGAGCTGAAACTGATAGGCAGACATTCTCCTTCAGGGTTTTCATGTAGAGAGAAGAATTCATTGTTCCATCAGCTACAACAAGTTGTCCAGGCTCTGAAGCAGCAAAGCAGCCCCAGACTACCACCACTGTGTCTGATTGTTGGCATGATCTACATTTTCTGAAATGTGGTGTTTAGTTTTATGCCAGATGTAACAGGACACATACCTTTCAAAACGTTCTGCTTTTGTCCCATCAGTCCACAGAATATTGTCCCAAATATGTTTGATCATCAAGATGTTTTTAGCAAATGTGAGGTTTTGCATTTGTGTTCTTTTTGGTTAGCTGTCGCTTTGGCTTTGGTACTGTCCAATGGATGCCAGTTTTGCCCTTTGTCTCTTTCTTATTGTTGAATCACTGACCTTAACTGAGGCAAGTGATCCCTGCAGAACCTTAGATGATGATCTGGGTTCCTTTGGGACCTCCTGGATGAATCACTGAAGTGCCCTTAGAGTGGTTTTAGTGGGCTGGCCACTCCTGGGAGGGTGTACCACTGCTCCATGTTGTCTCCATTTGTGGATAACTGCTCTACTTAAGTGATTTTCTTATTCTGCAAGTCTGCCAGTAGTTAGACCTGAACGTGGCTAGTGAAATTAAACTAAAAAACACAATATATTCAACAAGGTATTATCTTAGAATTAATATACACATTTGTTTGCCAATCTGAAACAAAAAAGCCAAAACAGTGGAATTCTGAAAATTGCTTTTCCTCAGCAATGTATCATGTGCATTTATGCTCATGTGTAATCTCATCTTTCATCACTGGGGCAGTACTACTGGGCATCTCTCTCAGCTGACTATTAACACTTAAAACTACGCACGTTCAGATTTTTGTTTAATTTGGCACAAATTCAACTCTTGGAGTTAAGTTAAAACTAACAGCTTGAAAAAGATCAATATGATTTGTGAATATTGTTATTTTCCCCACATCAGGTGTTCTTGGACACAGTAACGGTGTGATAGTGAGACATCAATTTAAACATCACCTCTACAGATTGTTATATAACATGATGGTATCAAATGTTCCCAGTATCATATATAAAAAGCGTATGCTGATTAACCTAGCTTGACAAAGTAATTAGTGATCAAGTCTCCTGTTATTAGCCCTTTTACATGTAAATTGCTGTGACTCTGAAAGCGGATACTAGAGTTTGACTCGGTGTGTTCAGCTAAATAACTTGTCATGTAAATACAATCCCTTTAAGCTAACATAACAGTAGACTTGCTGTGTGTGACTCTAGAGTTAGTCGACAGGTGGTGGGAGTCAGTGAGCCGGCTCTGTGGCTCCCGGGCATCATAACGTCAACAGCGAGGCTAGCTCGTTAGCGCCGGGCTAGCGTGTGTACTGACAGGAAGCCCGCAGCAGTGCAAACACCACAAAAATTAAATCCACAGCTGAAATATGGAAGCAGGTTTACCTTTGCTAATTTGCGTTTTTAACTGAATTAATCTCTTTTGGTCTCAAGATTTTTATGAAATGCTTTTATCCTCAAGCAAAGTTTTTTTGTTTTTGTTCGGAAATGCACATTCATTTTTAACACTTTTCATTATTTAATTTGTGACTTGTGCACAATTTAAGTTGTCAGCACCAGTTACGTTTAGTACATTTATTTTTAATTTCTTTTGTTCGAATTGCTGTCATTTAGTAATGCTCCACATTACACATGTACAACCAATCAAACAAATGCCCATACTAAGCCACATTCATCTGTTATCCTGTTTTTATGTAAAAAAAAAAACAAAACTCAATTATGTCAGTCTTTAAAACATTTTGCTTTTCTTGCTCATCCTCCTCATGTTCTCTTTGTTGTTCTTTTGATCTCTTTGCAGGCCAACAAACTACTTTACTACAATGCCAAAGATCGTGTAAGTACATCTTAACTAATCTAATGTGATGCGGATTCTTTAACAAACACTGACAGAAAAATGTTTATCCTGCTCTATGAAATACAGATACAAAGGTAACAAACATAGTAACATGGTTTACTGAAAACCTGTGAAAGTCGCCCACCTTTTTCCTCAGACAGAACTGTTGCTTAGAGTCTGTGTAAAACTCTAAACGCCTTCCTTGGCCTCAGATGTCACCTGCCTGCTCTGATAAACAGGAATCGGCATCTTGTTTATTTCCACTTTTCCACGAGGGAAAGAAACACCCACCCACCTCACATCAATGTCACTCTAAATTTTACTGACAGACCCTCAGCCCACTAAATATTACACTGTCTGAATATGTGCAATTTTCTCCTGCTGCCTATAATTTCTATTTTGCTTCCCAGTCTGCCAAAATGAACATTTTAGTGAATTCTCACAGTTGAGTCTGTCAAAATAAGAGGCATCTGTTCTGTATTGTACTTTCACAAATGCCTATAATGCCCCAAATGGGTCAGAAGGTGATTTGTATCTCTTCAGCTTATGGTTTTTATTTTTATTTTCGCTCAGGTCAATAAGACAGTACTACTGGAAAAACAGAAGAAAGAAGACGATAAGAACAACCGGTTCATTCCAGATGATTTGGATTTTGACCCAGACTTCAAACGGCTTGTCTCCTACAACACCACCGCCGTCCATATCCCTACAGACATCTATGAAGGCTGTAAGTTGATACACACACACACACACGCATTAAAGAAATGCAGTTCTAACTCTCCTATTGTGTTCCGCTCACATTGGACACTTTCAGAAGTTTTCCTGTTATACATTATTTCTTCTATAGAAACCTTTCGTACCAGAATCATTCCCCCACAAGAACCATTCTCACAATCACGTGTATACAACCTTTCTCGCTTTTCTGATGTATAGTTTTTTGTTTGTTTGTTTTTTGGAGGTCTTGCTCGCAAATCTATGGCAGCACAATGTCAAAATGAGATACTGTTACTGAGGCTCTCTATCATATTGTTGATTATAAACAGTAATGACTTGGAGAGACGACAGGAACTTAACATGGAAGATCCTATATAGGAGGAAGTGACAGAAGATGATACAGAATATGATCCAGACCAAAAGACAACTGGTGTGGAACAATCCAGAAGTTCTCAGAAAGAATTTGATAAAAGAACAACTTATTGCATAGCATTTGGTGATATGAGATATATATGTGATGCTATACCCTCCTACAAGACCATAGAAGGGTAAAAACTCTTAACATAGTTTTTTTTGTTGTTGTTTTGTTTTTTTAATTAGCTCTTAAAAGAAACAAAACTTGAAATAGACTAAATCTATCAAGCAGTTATGGAGATTACACATTGCGATCAAATAAAAATTGACTTCAACTTTAGAGAGAATGAATAAATTTAAGTTTATCTTTAAATAGCCTCTCTTTACCCCAGTCATCACTATTCCTGGTTTCTACAGTAAACTTCCATCATGTGGACATGGCTGCATTGTAGACGGCTCTACAAGAAGCTATTCAAGTCTATAAATAGTCAAAATTCCAACTATCAAGTGGTCAACACTCTTTACTCTGGTCTCCAGCTGCTCCTTTCCCTCACGTTGACTCCAGCAACTAAATCTGGCAGTTTCACAGCTTGTTTGGACTTCCAGCGTTGATGGGTCTTTCTGGAGATCAGCTGTGTTCGTTTGAAGCTCCTCTAGATTTCTGCTCTGTTTGTTTCTCCTGCATACATAGGTCATCTTCATACGGGTTCTTAATCACTCCCTTAATGGTCACATCTTATGACCAATTATTGCATTTTAATTACTCAGCCAGTAACGGAACATTCGACTGGTTGTTTTTGTTGGCTGATGCACCAGTGTTTGACACAGAAATGACTGACTCAAAGGTTCTGATGATCCTCCTACTTTTCATTAAACAACTCTATCTTTTTATTAGGTTTGACTTGGAGTAACTTAGTCTGGTTTAATAAGAATATTACCATAATGCGTACATATTGGCATAGCATTACACATTAGCATGGTAATATATTCTGCTGGTGCATCATGGCCATGAAACTTGTTTTTTTATGAAATATGAGAGTACACAGGTAAAACAATAGACAATTATAGGCAAGTAATGGGAAAACACAGACATAAATACAAAGCATAAATGGTAACAATGTTGGTGCATTGGGTATTTCATGTTCCTTGTTGTAGATTTTGCGCACCAAGTTAGAAGGAGGGTGGTTTGGAAAGTTTAATGAAAGCTTTTTATAAAATAGTCAGATTTATTTCAATAATCCTCATTTGCAAATTTAGCTCTCTGATAAAAGGAAAGTTGTGTAAATGCAGCAGGGCCAGGTGTAGTAGTCAGTTTCCTTCTTTGGCAAATATTTCAGTTCAGTTCTGAGTTCACTTTAATTAGTGTCAATTCATGACAAGTTATCTTGAAGCATTTTACAAAAAAGGCAACAATTCTGTCTAAAACAACCAAACTCTGATTCAAATAAAGTTACCATTTAATTATAATACAATACATTTAGATTTGTTAGCTTATTAAGTGCCAATCAATTAAATCGTCTCACAAAACCAACAGCAATAAAGTTATACTGCTAACAATCATAAAAAGAAATGATGAATCTGCATCCTAACTCTTTAATAACTTTAGGTCATCTAGAGCTACTTAAATATGACATATATTGGACCACGAGTTCAGGGCAGCCACATAGTTGAGCTCCGTATAAATGAATTTGCTTCAGCTAATCCATATCGTCTATGAATTTAGCTGATAAATCTCCCGCAGAGAGCTCAGTGTAAACGGCCTTAGCCATCCTACCTCCCCAACAAGCTGCTTTGCAGCCCATCTGAGCTCCAGCTCTTCCTGTTCAGATGGTGTTTAACTTGGTGTCATGTAACAAGTGGGAGTTCCCAGAACAGAATCATACTGCCAAATACTCTCTTTAGTTTTGTTCCATTGAAATTAATAGATTATAGTTACAGTAAAAAGTGGATGTCACACATTTTTATGTGTTTGAACGTATAATCAGCCATGTTTCTAGCCAAGTATCAGAAGGTGATTTTAGAGATCTTAATGTGAGCTAATTGGATATTTCATCCCACATGTAGATCATGTAGATTTCCCTTCATTAGGTGATCTATAAAAGGTAACTGATCTTAGTTGGGAGAGCAGAACAGAACACTGTGTGAGTGGCAGGCATATCCTTGGGGTTATTAGTGTGTTATTCTAGGACACTGATGAGTACAATGCAAGGGCGCTCTGAGGAACACAATTAGGGTGCAAGAATGTCTGAGTACACACACACACAGTATTAGTCGTGTCCTTCCTTGGGGAAACCCTTTTTGGCATAAACAGATGTAGGATTGGTTTATCAGGAAGATGACACAGGAACATTCTTTATAAATAAAGACATCATGCAGGTGACACCTTTGAGACCAGTGGCTCTATATTAATGTTAAAGACATGCAGCTACACAGGCTGGGAGGCCTTTTAAAAATAAATCTTCAGAGCAGCAGAGTAGTTTTGTTATTATTAGGCATATGTTAAAATGTAATACCTTATTTAGTGCTTCTTGGCAGGGATTGAACAATATTAATTTTAGTAATGATCTTCACAGTGGCTCTGCTAACTACAGTGAGCTTAGTCACATGACTTTAACGTCCTTATAGAGCGAGTCACTCCCTATGAACTGAACTATAAATGTGCAGTGACGGGCCTCAGAGGCCTCTGACTGTGCAGACATTTTGTCATTGCCAAATGGCCAAATGCACTTGGTTATTTTTACAAGTAGCAGCTATAATGATGAGAGGGGGAGAGGGTCTTGGATGGGAAGAAGCACGAGGGGTGGGGTTGGGCTCTGTGGGATTCAATCATCTTTTTTACTCTAAGTAGACTACTGGCAGCTTGGCTCAGGGTAGAGTTTGACTCTTTACAAGCTTACAAAAAGATTGAGATTTTTTTTTCAATATTTTCTTAAAACGGATTATGTCATCTTCAATTAGTGAAAATGTTTTTGGCCCTAGTTTTTGATTAATCTTTTAAAAATGCATCTAATACGAGTTTGAGACTGATTTATCTGTCCTTATTGTCTAACAAAGTCATAACTGATTTACTATATATATATATATATATATATATATATTAAAGTTTGATACCAGTACTTGCCATAGGAACAGTGCATTTTTACAAACTGTCACTTTTGATGAGTATTTCACACAATATTGATAATAAATGAAGGATCCACTGATGATCCTCATTTCCTTTCTTGCCTTTATCTGGTCCTAACAAGGAAATCAACTGCAGCCTGCACCCACTTAGAGTTTCTACATAAACACCCACCCTAATTCCATCATATTCCTTCTTAAAGGTTTCTGAACCTCCAAGGACATTGTAGCTTTCATCTAATCTCTACTGTTTTAATTAGCAACTTTGACTAAAAAAGCAACCTTTGAAAGAAAAAAATGTTTTTGAAGAATAAGAAATTATATTTTATCAACTGAAAATGAGTAAATACTATAATTAACTAATCGGATCAAGAAAACCAGTGGGTGTCAGGTAGCTGAAATGTTCAGAAGGAACATCTTGGAGTTTTGTTTTTTTGGGTGAGGGAGCAGTTTGTATCAGTAACTGCTGGCCCAGCTGTCTGGAGCATACAAAATACAGTGAGCTTATACACATTATTTGGCATTTTAAGAAGGTGACATTGAGATCTTACTTGGTGCAGCGACCTTTACATAATCTACCATCTTAATAACAACTTTTTTGGGCTTTTTTGGGGGTTTATTACAAAAATTACTGCCTGCAGAGCACTCTAATACTTAAATTATTACCAATTGGACTAATTTTTCAAGCTTGTCTTTTTTTTACACTTTTTTTATTTATTAATTTATTTTACAAATTAATCAAAATATTTTTTTGTCTTTGCTCCCCTCCCTTTTTTATTCCTTTTTAGTTTCAGTCCAGGCAATTTATTACACAATGTCACCCAGGATGCTAGGGGTCAAGGAGAAAAATGTGCCTCTAACTTTAAAAGTAAAATTTACATGAACATATTGTTCAAGATTACAAGAAAGAATAAAAATCAAGTTTGTTTGTTTGTTTGTTTTTCCCCAGCTGCTGTAGTTATACAAACTTCTGTCTAGTTTTCCTTTGACTATTGTAATATACTGCTGGCCAGTATGAGTGTACTGTTTTGTTAATTCAGCACATAATGACTTGTAATATTATTGAGAAGTATACTGCTGTAGCTACGTTTAACTTTATGAATGACTAAACAGCAACATATAATCTTTCTTGTGCTCATGTGCCAACCAGTGTGCAGCTTGTTGCAGTTGCTCCTAATGTCAGCTTTAATAATTTGTTGGGTTTTTTTCACCTTTTTTTTCATATGTAACTTAGTGAGTTTATTGTTTCCCCTCCCCACAGGGATTAATGTAATAGAACTGAAACACCTGTTGCATGCTGAAAACAATAAATGGACAACAAGCTCACAAGTAAGCCAGGTTGTTATCTCTACCTAGACCAGTAGGTGTCACTAATTATTGCACACTGAACCTTTTAACAGTGCTTGTTTTAATAAAATTTGCAGAAAGTAATTAGATGTACATCTACAATGGGTTAACCTTTGTAGCCAACATAGTTCAAGACAGCTGCTATAGCCAACTGACTACAAAGAAAATTAAAAAAAAAAACAGAAAAATTAACTAGAATTCAGTCAATTTTACAGATACTGACCTAAAGGATGATATGCCTGCCACCTTCAAAGTTTCCATTGCATTTCTTGCAGAAAACAATACACCCCGTTACCTTTTGTTAACAGTTATGGTGTTTAGTTGATGGCCCTTTTGGCTGCAGTGAACTGATTGTGCACACATTTGTGCTAGCAGTTTGCCCTCCTCCAGTTTCGAAGCTGTTGGGATTTGGTTGCTGTTCTTTTCGGTGCAGTTGTGACGCTGCACTCGTGTTGTTACTCTCACTTACACTCTAAAAAGACTAGCTGCCATGCTGCTGCCTCTCCGGCTGGCCAGCACAGACAGCGTTGCCATGGTGATTTGTATCGGAGTGTCTGTGTGTATTTATGAGTAGAAGGAGGCACATGGACTTAGACACGCCCTGGCGCTTTGTCTTGTCACATGGAGGGGGAATTGTAACTTGATTAGGAGACTTCGCCTGGACAAGGCTGGCGTCCTTGTGGCTTTTAAAGATACTGAAGGAGAGCCGTATCATCCACTTCTTAAATGGCATCAGATTTTTTTAACAGATTCTATCTTATTCCTCCTTTGTTTTCCTTTTTTATGCCTTCTCCTTCACTTTGTCATGTTTGCTCATTTGTTGTCCTCGCACTTTCTTTGCCCCTCTGTTCCTTTCATCCACCTTCAGTCAATCCATCCTCTCATCCCTTTTCCTGCCTCCACTTTATTAAGCATATTAAAAGTGTGGTTTGTGGAGACAAATGTGCTACTGTCTTTCTCCCCCGCATGATTGGAATCTATTCTCCCTGCTGATCCAGTGTGGGTGGTCAGACTGGGAGTCATAATTGAGTTTGTGTGTGCGTGCACGCATATCGCAGATGAATCAGTCCGTCTGAGTTCATGAATGTGTTCAAGGCACAGAGGGAGCAAGAAACACTTGGGGTGTGAGAGTTGTCGTGTGTGTGTTGCATCACATGCACCTACCGCACTGTATATAGATCTCGTGGCTGCATATGCATGTCTTCTCGCTCATTAAGCAGACCGGCGTGGATGAGATGAGATGAAAGGGGAGCGCTGTGGCCTTGGCAGGAGATCGGAGGCTCGTCTGATGCCCGTTTGCATCAACGCTGTGTGGCACCTGTCAGCCCGAGACATGCACACACCGTGATGTGCTGAGATACTGTGACACTCTGTGTGTGTATGTGTGTGTTTGTGTCATAGTCACGATCCTTTTGGCAAATCTTGCAGCAGATAAATGGATTTTCTTTTTTATTTCTTTTGAACTCTTGTGCCATTTTATACACATCCATTTACATTTCATTTACAGAGCTGGCAGCCAAACACCGAGATGTACTTATCTCCATCTTTGTCTTCCTGTCCTTCCTTCCTCATCCTCATCTCACTGTCATTACGTCTGTGACTTGTGTCCTTGCAACAAGTTGGATGCCTTCCCATGATGTTCTAATCAGCTAAATGGAATTCACATTTGGATTGAAGGAGGTTTCCAGGCAGTTTAATTCTTTTAATCCCTTTTAACCTTTTCCATAAATTGTCAAAGAAAAGGAGGAGACACTTAAGGTCTGTTGGGGCCTGTTTTGTCATCACAAGACCCATCTCATCCTGCAATTAAAGGCTTATCATTCCTTGAAGAAATGCATGTTGCCCACCAACATTCGTGGCAGAGTGTTAAACTGAGATCATCTTAGACTAAGAAATGACAGCATTGTAGCATATGTTACATTATGCACAAATTCATGCAATTCAGATTTCCTATTTTCCTATCCAGATGCCCTCTGGATTGAAAATATGTTGTTCTAAAATCTGTAAATACTTTACTGCATTGATATATTTCCAGACGTGTAACCATAGGCCCTAATGCACCACCATACAATCAGCGAGGCAGGCTTTTGAACTGTATGCTGATAGTGGACCAGATGGCCCCTCTTCCCTTTACTATGGAGGACATGGTTTCCAAAAAGAATTTGAAATTTCAATTCGTCTGCCAACAGAACAGTTTTCAACTTTGCTTCAGTCCATTTTCAACTACTTTTTAGCCCAGAGATGATGGCTGCATTTGTGAATGATGTCCACATCTGGTGCATGATAGAGCTTTAACCAGTGGATGGTACGGTGAACTGTGTTTACTAACAGTGATTTGTGGAAGTGTTCCTGAGTCCATGCAGTGATGTTCAGAACAGAATCTGGTTTTAATGTTGTGCTGCCTAAGGACCAGGAGATCATGAGCATCCAGTTTTAATTTTCAGCCTTGACCTTTGACCTGAAATAATTCACTAGGTCATACCACTTACTTTTACAGCTTTTAATTTTTCCTGTCCCATCTTTTTTGAGATGTTGCTGCCATGAAATGCAAATTCATATTTGTTTTCTAAAAATGGTCCAATTGTTGGCTTAAGCCTTTGATATGTTTACTGTCTGTATGGATAAAATGTGGGTGTATGAGATTTGCAGATCATTGCATTCTGTTTTATTTACTTTCTACAAACCGTCCCAACTTTTTCAGAATTGGAGTTGTAGTTAAACTACTATTCCTATAGCACCAGACATGAACATTAGTTTTTGTTGTAAAGTAAGGCATTTTACAAGAACATGAATGCACTCAAGATTAATTCACATCTTTAAGTATCCATTCTACACAAATTGTCTCTTTCTGTGTTAGCTTAATTTCTTGGCTCCAGAGGTTAAGTGGCAGAGTATCATTAAGTAAAGGAGTTCTTTCTGATATAATGATTGCATGTGCTTGCTTTCTCGTGCCCTACCATATAATTACTCTGAAATGTACAAGCAGGGTCAACCAGAGCTAGCTGATGACAGGACACCACAGGGCATCTCATGGCATGGCACTGTGCAGATTTTCCCTCGCCTCCATCACATCACACACCCAGCGTCTCATCACTCACTGCCAGAATCATGTTTGTTTTTAAGAAACCTCTTTAAGCCTCGCAGGGAATCTTTGCTATCTCTGTTCCCATGTTCAGTTTCTAACGTCCTCTTGACCCATGAATCATGCGTCTCTTCAATTCACATGTCCTCACTTATGAACCATGTGATATTTGAGTTGTTTAAGCCGCTTTCTTTCTGGATTTGTAAACCTCTTTGTGAAATGTAGCTGACTTATCTAATACAGCTGCAGCATTTATGTGACCATGTATTTGTTTCTTTGTCCATCTGGAATGTCATATACAATCCAATCATGTTTTTTTTCACATTTGGCTGAATCTGAGAAGACAGTATGTCCTATGTGAACTTCAGAAATGATTGGGCTACTTCTGTCCTCTTTCATATCATCAATCACTGGTAACCCATGGCCATACCATGATTTTACACAGTGTGTAATGCTGTATGCATCAGGTCACTTGCTGCTCCAAGCCTTCTATGCATGTCTTTGTTCCTAACTTTCCAGAACAGGTTGATACAATATCTGCTGTTCCAGAGAAGCTCTGGTTCTTTGAGATGTCTTGGTTAAGATCTAACTTGCCTTTCTATTCTAGTCGATGAATGGTTTCCACCTTGTGGAGAATTGTCTGTAATTACTCTTGCCTATTGTGATTTTTTTTTTTTGTTGTTGTTGTTGCTTCTCATGGAAATCATATTTTGGTCATGCACTGTTTTTTTGGGGGTTTTTTTCATTCATGGATGTTTAGATGTTTTACATCTTCCAGAGCACACCTTTTGTTGCCCGCCGCCAAAAGGCAAAGGTGGACAGTACGTTTTTGCCCTTGTTTGTGTGCCTCTGTTACCAAAATATCTCTTGAGCAAGACAACAAACTTGAATGAAAACGTGCAGAAAGTTTTCATTGTATGTACATCTACAACTGATTTATCTTTGTCAATTCAAGATGGCCACCACAACAAATCAACACAAAAAATGTTATAACTCTATAAATTTTACAGATATTGAGCTGAAATATGATGTAGTAGTATCAGTCATTCAGTGTATGCTGAGCATGACATCTCAGGATACTCCATCCTCTGTCAACATAAGATTTTAGATTAAAACTTTGCCATGAATGGTGACAGGTGGTATGCATTCCTTCAGAAATTTAGTCTTTAGTCTTGCATTATTTTTGTTTGTGTATGTACAGTATGTCTTTGTAATATTTCAAAGTGTCATCTCCTATTGTTCTCACTGTCTGATAAAAACTGTCTGATAAACTGTCTGATGAATTTGGAAGTTGTCACTGTAAACCAGCATGCTGCCAGAAGATCACAAGGAAATAACTAAATCAATACAAATCCAAGTGTTGCAGATGGAGTTGGTCTCCCCGTTTTACTGTTATTGCTGTTAACATTTAACTTTTCCCTGAGTTTTTGAGAATTAACAAAGGAGACAGCAGTTTAATTGAATACCCCAAATAATAAGCCTACATGTACCAAACTGGTAAAAAACAATTGCTGGAATGGGTCTGTCAGCTTTTTATTTCTTCTTTTTTTGTTGTTGTTTTTTTTTCATTAAACAGAATCTTTCTGCAGAAAACTCATTTGAATGTCATCCAAAATTATTTATGTTCACAATTATTTTGTGACAGTTTTAAACTCTTAAGAAAAAGTAACATCTACACAGAGCAACAAGTATAGATCAATGATTTTAAGATACTAAAGACTCCTTCTCCTGTGTTACCCTCTAAAGTCTCAGGAAATGAAGCTACGGCTGGCAAAGCCCCGCAATGCTTCCATTACTGTGGTGACACCTCTCTTCCTCTCGTCACAGTGACCTCGAGCAAGCAACCGGCACATCACCTCACAGATGGATCTGTTTACACTGAAGCTGTGATTTGTTCCAGCGTTCAGCTGAGATTAGCCGACACCGCTTCCTGTTGCCATAATATTGAAGCTGCAGATTCAACACTGATGCTTGACCTGCTGTGTGTGTGTGTGTGTGTGTGTGTGTGAGAGAGAGAAAGATGGATTTCTACATACAGTCCTCTCGTGGAAAACTGTTTGTACTAAAAAAAAAACCAGTCAATTATTAGTTTTCTCCTCTTGATTAAGCATACATGCAAGTCAAGTATTGTTCCAGTCTTTCAGCTGACTTACTGTAGTGACATTTAGTGCAAACATCTAAACATAAATAATATTTATTTTATTGTTCAGAATAAAGGAAAACCTACCAATACTTCTTGTTTAGGGTCTTGTTAACCAGAGATGTCAGAAAAAATGGCAGCACTGATCCATAAAGAACCATCCTGAGGGATCAGGGACTTTAGGCCTGAGCAAATTGTTGCCACTTATCTTTGGTACACACATTTCTCTACAATACAACAGGGAGCCATTAAGGACCTGGCCAGAAGTCCATCTTTATCCTACATATGCGGAAATAAAGCCCTAAGGGTGGTTGCGAGTGAGCAGAGTGAGGAGCCAGAAGGGAGCATTTGGGTCACAAAACGGAGCAAAACCTGGGAAAAGCTGGTGGATTAGACAGAAAATGAAATGGTTTTGTTTTTTCTTTGGCAGAGAATGTATCTCTATTTTTTGAGATAGGATAGTGACATTAGCAATACAAACTGTACAAGTAAAAATATTGGTAGCAATACATATTAGAACAAGGTATGTACCGTGTACCTACAGGGACTGGGGTGTTTTATGAAGGGACTTATGTTAAATTTACCAGGTGATGTACTGAATAAGTCACTTCATTATACCGCCTAGTCCCTCTAGGTACAAATACATAATAAAGATAGGTAAGCACCTGGTATGCAATGGGAAAGTACACAATATGCTGTATAGGTACCTGACACCTACAAAGACCAGTCTGCATTATTAAAAAGGTGACTTGTTACATTAAATTTATCAAGTGCATACCTGCTAAGTACCAGATGCATCCACAATGAGTACCAGTTAAGTACCCAGTACAGACAAAATACCTACCGTATTTTCTTCACTATAGGGTGCACTGGATTATAAGACGTACTGTCAATGAATGGTCTGTTTTTCAACTTTTGTCATATATGAAGCGCACCGGATTATAAGGCGCATCGTCTGCACCTCCCAATTTTTTTAACTTGGCACGGGCTGCGCCCCGCTCATTCAAAATGGATGATTTCAGTGCTTCACCTGTATCAGCATTTATATAATCCCTCTATGAGAGATCACAAAAAAAATCAAACTCTCAGAAGAATACTGCGTCAACATAAACGTCAAGTATAAACGCCCACACTGCTCGCTCAGGTCCATGCGCCGTCCGTGGAGCCCTGCGTGACTGTAACTGAGCCTTAATGCTGCAAGTGGTGCGGCTTTGTAGTTTACCAAAGTTGTACTGAAACATTACGACTTCTTACAAACAGTATATAAGGTGCTACAGATTATAAGGTGCACTGTCGTTTTTTGAGGAAACTGAAGGCTTTTAAGTGCGTCTTTATGTCCGGAAAATACAGTACTCTGTAATTACCAGGTATGGCTTCTGGAAGTATCCTGTACATACCTGGTAAAAGCAGGGAAGTACCCAGTATGTACTCCTTTTTGTAGAAGAATGAGTCTGTCAGCAAACCTACGTAAATATGCATATTATAGAAAAAATAAACTGTAATTATACAAGTAAGTGACAATGTCTTTTTTTTTTTTTTTTTTTTTAGTTTTGCACTTATAATAGAATCAAATGGAGTTTCGTAGTAATCAAAAACTGAATTTCTTTAAAAGTTTTCTTTTTCTTCATTCATTCATTTTGTTTACTTGCTTATTCCTGCTCAGGGTCACAGGGGTCCAGTCCTTATTGCTAATAGTCACTGGGCAAAACTCAGGACACACCATGGACAAGTTGCCATTCCTCCTTACTGCTTTATGTAAAATTATCAGTATAATTGTATATCTGTTTATTTTATCTCACACAGCCTCTTATCTATGCCTGCCAAATAAATTTGTGCCTCATCAAACTCAGAATCTCCTGGGCACCCCCGTCTTGTCTTGTTGTCCAATTTTAATCCAGTTGCTATAACACACACACACACACTCATAAAACCAAAGCACATACACTTAAGTATGAGTCACACAGCCTCATTTTGGCATGGAGTCTGCGCTCTCTCGTAGTTTACTGAGAGCTATTGAATTAGTCCAGATTGTTTGGAGCAATAAGCCTTTATTGCTTCTGCAGAGGAAACGGACGCTGAACATAAAACAGTCGCTGTGTCCCTGGCTGTTTTGTACCCAGATCATTTTTACCTACTTCCAGAACTGTACAACTTAATCATTCTGTTGGCTCAAAATTTCTGATCTTTTGTCTTGTTCTGCTGTAGATTTTGAGAAAAGAAAAGGTCATAGAAGACTGATAAGTTGTTTACTCTGAGTTCATCAAACATCTTAAAGCATTTTTTGTTTCATTTTTGAACACAACTGTTCTTTTGTTTAGAGTAAATGTTTTTGAAAATTCTCTTTTATTTGTCTGTGATAATTCATTTAATTTATTCATTTGTGTTTGTATGATCCAGCAACCATAATTTTGAATGAGCTAAATTGGACGGAAGCCTTGGAGGATGTTTTCCGGAAAAACAAAGAGGACGATCCCTCACTGCTCTGGCAGGTGTTTGGCTCTGCCACGGGTTTGGCTCGTTACTACCCAGGTAAGCAGCTCAGCTTCTTCTGAACGTTGTGTCATTGGTGGCTGAGTTTGTCACAAATCTTCCTGATTGTTGGTTTGTAAAGAAATTACAACTTTGTTTATGTGTAAATTTTGGTATTTTTCAGTCATATAGATTGATTTATTTTAAAGTAATCTTATCCAAAACGTAGGAAAAAAATATATATTTTCCCATTTCTTGGAATGCAAAACCAGCTGTTGAGTAGAAAAGAACATGCATTAGTATGTACAGATGGTATATAGCAATGGTTCTCAAACTTGAGATTCAAAGATCCAAATCTGATGTATTGATAAGGTCCAACTAGTGATAATTAAATCTATTTTAATAAATTTCCTTACAACTCACAACCAAACAAAATGGTACTGTTTGCCTACATTTGTTTTCTTGTGAACCTAAGCTGCTCTAACTTTTGACAGTAAACCTTATGGTGCACTGTAGTGTAAAAAATGACACTGTCTGCTATCAATAAGCTGCCTAAACCTTGGGACCAAATCTGTTGTCAGACGGAGTCAAACGACCATATCAGCTTTTTACTTTATTTAGTTAATGACAAAGTTTTTAAAGATGAGCAGAAGGAAAAAATACACAATTTTTATTTGTCCTCACCATGTATCTGAATAATTTATTTGCTTTAGTTGACCTTTTTTTGCATTTATATAACTCAATTGTATGGAACCTGCACTGTACATTTATTACTAGAAGTTTAGCTTTTTACAGCTTATTTTTTATTTCTGTCTCTGTCATGTGATTTGATTTTCACACAAAGCATACAGACACAGGCTCGCTCCCTCACTTACCCACCCCTTGCACCCTTTCTTTCTCTATGCACACTCTTAAAGTAGCCACACTACTCTTATAACAGTAGCAAACACATTTCATTGCATCCTATTCATTTCTAAGCAATACAACATAACATGCAGGCTGGGTCCGGATAGACTTGTCATTCGATCAAGATTAGAACAGGAGTCTGGAGTTAGAGATTTGCTGGTATATATAAAGTCATATGCAACTAAACTCTGAACTCTCAGGAAATTCTACTTTCTGTAAAATGTTATTAAACCCAAGTTCTTGAGTTGGTTTGGAGGAACTTGACTGTGTAAAGTAAATTCACTGTTTTGCCAAACTGTAGCATCCCCTTGGATTGACACAGGCGGTTTACCTGACAAAATTGACCTCTACGACGTGCGCAGACGACCTTGGTGAGTGCAGCTGCTCGCTACATAACGAGTGCACAACTTTTAGTTTAAGGAACGAAGAGCCTGTAATATAAAAGTATGAAAACTATGGAGTAGAAATTAGTTTTAACAAAGTCTTAAAGTCAGTTTGTGTTGTATCATCTTTGCATGTGCTCAGTTTGTGCTACCTTTGACTGTGTGTGTGTGTGTGTGTTATTACTCACTAGGTACATTCAGGGGGCAGCGTCACCCAAGGACATGCTGATCCTAGTGGATGCGTGAGTGACAGCCTTATGATTCATACGTTACAGTCACATTTTATTTGCTTTTAGGTGCCAGGAGGCCCTGATGCTAACTCTGACTGGCCGCCTCCCGCTGGCTACTGCTGTGCTGTGCTCATATGTGGCACGGAGTACCAAAAAAAGCACTCAGTGCAATGTGCACACTTAGACACACATTATTTACAATTCGGTGGTTTAATACTGTGATTTGTGCCCTATGAAACTTGTTTGGAATTATTGATTGGGCTACGGAGCAAGAACTGTCTCTTATCAGATTATAGAAGCCCTGGGCATGTTTTAGGAGCATATAACAATTTAGTGAAATTTGGAGAGGTCCATTAGGACAGTGGTGTCCAATCCTGTTCCCGCAGGGCCACTATCCTGCATCTTTTAAATGTTTTTTCTGCTTTGACACACCTGATTTGAATGACTGAGTGATTATCAGGGTTCTGCAGAAGCCGAAGACCTGCTGAAGAGCAGGGAATCATCTAAAACATCCTGGATAGAGGCCCTCCAGGACCAGAAATTGGACACCACTGCATTCAGAAATCCTAAAACTTAAGAGGATCCAGCCAAGGCCTGGCTACAGGACTTAACTTTTGTTCCAAAACCATTCATCCACACCACCATATTGAGTTAGATCGTCCTACAACATCACTGCTGTTTTTCCAGATTCAGTAGTAGTGGTAATTGTTTTTATATTAAGACATTTGTTTTTCGACAATGCAGGAGTGGAAGCGTGTCAGGTCTCACCCTCAGACTCATCAAAACATCTGTCAGCAAGATGCTGGAGACCCTCTCTGATGATGACTTTGTGAACGTGGTGTCTGTGAGTATTCAGAGCGAAGTGCAACCTGTGTGTATGGGTTTTTATTATCCAGATCCACGTCTTCACTGTCAATTAGGGACATTTATAGCTTGACTTGAGTCAGTTATTTAAAGTTAATAGAAAAGTTTTAGTATTCAAATGCACAGGTGGGTTTTTATTTCTGCTCCATATGTAGATGAGCATCTGCATGCATGTCTGCAATTGTCAAATTTTAAATGTTGATGGGTTTATGTACATTTTCTGTGTGGTTATAGGAGATACAAACCACAAGTCTGTGTTAAACAAATGGAAGCTCTGAAATGTTGGACAATGTAGTGTGTTGATGAGCCACATCCTGAGTCTGTGGGATGCCATTTAAAGAACTCACTTGCCAATCTGAGCTTCTGTGGAAATCTCAACTATCAAAGTTTTCCTGGCATTGGGACTGAAGAAATCTTCATCCATCATAATTTAAAGCTTTCTCCCTCTCCAGCTTTATATTATTTATATAAAGAAAAATAACAGAATTTGAACAGGGAATGGTTTCCTCAGTCCAGGACATTTTGGAGGCAATCACACTAAATGTGATTACCACTGAAATCCATAAAGCATCTGTAATTTGATTTTAGCTCTAAGTGGCTGTCTTTTGAAGTTGTTGCTATGCAACCCCTAAATTGCCTCTGTCAGTCACTTGGTAACTGTAATTTAAGGAGGCTAATATTTTTACAATCTAAAGGACACGTTCAATAAATATACGGGGCAGAAGAAGGCTGTTGACTGTTTTTACAACCCCACAAGAAAAAAGTTGTCTTAATATAGTTCAAGTAAGGGCTTGATGGAATGATGTTTCATTTGTAGGTGTTTAAACAGTGTCTGCACTTAAAAACTTGCATAAATAATACTTGAAATCTGTCAGAACTTTGAAGCTAATGGGCATATTATATGATCTGTGCACATTTTTACTTTTAAATTGTGTAGGGAGTCATACTGTAGCTGATAGTAATAATATTCATTTCCATGTCTAAAATTAAAAGAGATGTTTACAAAAAATGTATAAGGCAGCTAAGTTGTAAGGTAAAAGTTGCCAAAGAGTGATGACATCACATTGTGGACCCTGAACGAGATATGGATCAACACAAGCAGAACATAATGGTCATCAAAGAAGAAAGTGGTGATCTCAAAGGTACCAGCTCTGGTGTGAGCTCGTGTAACGAAGCTCCTTTGGAGCACATAATTTACCGTTTTGTTTCAGAATTCCAAAGAGTCTAGAAGTGGCAGAAAAATGGACCATTAGACTAAGTTTTATTCATGGTTGCTTTCAAAGCACAATGTTGTTGTTCAGTTTGAATTATTTTCAGACAGTGGTGAGAGATCCTGCTGCAAACCATGGAGTCCCGTGTAGCCAGAAAAAGCAAAGGAATGGAAATCTTACCTTTTGTATCAACACTGTCAGTGAGGCGGTTATTCCCAGAGCTCACAGCACCATGATATAACAATATCCTTGACTTCCTCCTCATAACTGTGACGGTTTTTATTTTTCCATCCTCCTGCCTGTGTGTTTGGTGGCTCACATGTTATGTGCTTCATCAGTCGGTGGGGTTGGGGGAAAATGCAGGTTATGTGCACAGGATAGTTATAGTTAATTCTGGCTTAATTAAAATTCTTGCATGAAAGGCGGCGGGTGATGTGCATTCTTTTAATAAGTGCTAGACCTTTTAATAATGTTTGATTGTAAATCTTTAAATAATATAACACAGAGAATAATCATGTTTTTATTGTAACGGAGCTGTAAGTTTCAGTCCTGTTTCCTCTTAAGTTTCTGATGCTTTTATGCACAACAGCAGAATTTTTGCTCCTCTTGTGTGTTTGCACATGTTTTAGATGCTGTGTGTATTTCTGTTGGTTTTAAGTATGATCAGTATTAGGAGGGAGTGTAATCCAGGCCAAAACAGATGTTTGGTATTAATGAGACAGGTGTGTGAGTGCGTGTGTGTGTGTGTGTACAGACTGACTGGGTTCCATCTGTTTCCCCACATTAACTATTCACCAGTGTTAACGTGAAGATGCTCCACATATAAAGTTGTGCAAATGTGATTTAACTTCTGCTTCTACACTAAAATCCTTCCCATAATTAAGCTCTCTACTTGTTTCTTTTCTTACCTCCTTGTGCTGCTGTTTTTACATCCTTTCCTGCTCTCCTTCAAATCTTTCCTTCTGTTCCTTTAGCTCCCTCCGGTCTGTGCAGATTTGATTCAAACTATTTTCATTTCATTTCATTTTGTTATCATTTTGCAACCACTATTTTAAAAAGTTGAGACATTGTAAAAAATGTAAATAAAAACTGAAATGACTGCAAATCTCAAACCCTTTCTAGATTCACAATGGAAGATGGTAAACATACTCAATGTTATGAAATTGTACACTTTTGGAGGGAATAAAATTAGCAATATATCTCTAAATAGTTGAGACAGGGGAAAAAAAGGCTGTACAAGTAAGTGGTATGAATAATAAGCAGCTGGAAGAACATTTTGCAGCTAATTTCAACTGGCAGTAAGAGGGGTGGTTATAAGAATAGCATTTTAGAGAGGCTGAATCTCTCAGGAGTAAAGATGGACAGAGGTTCACCAGTCTGAGAAAAAACTTCAGAATAATGTTCAGCAGAAAACTGGGAAGACATTTGAATATCCCATTGTTTACAGTTCATAATATTATAATAAAAATAAAAGAAAAAGCCATAAATCAACACTACATGCTCCCATCCAGATGACATCTTTTTCAGGGAAGGCCTTTCATATTTCAGCAAGATGATGCTAAACTTATACTGCATCCATTACAACAGCATGGCTTCAAAGTTGAAAAGTCCAAGTGATAAACGGATCTACCTGCAGTCTAGACCTCTCACCAGCTGAAAACATTTAATGTGTCACGAAACAAAAAAAATCCTGTAAATAAGATCCAGGACTGTTGAGCAGCTAGAATCCTCCATCAGACAAGAATGGGACAACATTCCCTCCAAACCTTCCATCACTGCTCTCTTCCGGTCCTGGATGTTTATGGACTGTTGTTCAAGAAGAGGGGATGCTTCACAGAGGGAAACGGGTGTTCCTGCCATCAAATTCTTCATTTTTTCCTAAGAATGGTACAGTTTCTTAAGTTAAACATTTGATACGTTTACTGTGTTCCATTGTGAATAAAATATGGACTTATAAGATTTGTAAACCATTGCACTGTTTTTATTTAAATTTTACACAAAAGCCCAACTTCTTTGGAATAGAGGTTGTATGTTAAGTTTTTTTTTTTATAATTTTTGCCTTTTTTAAACTGTATTTTAAAGGGTACGTGGATGTTTTACCTTACTTGACACTGCATTGCTCTGCAACGAAGGGATTAAAAACGAAGCCACATATTTAGTAGGAAATATGTGCGAGTGTCTTCCCTCCACTTCCCATCAACCCTCCTTACCTTATCCCCCACCCAGTTCAACAAAAGCGCCAGGCCTGCTGCGTGCTTTCAGAACCTGGTGCAGGCCAATGTGAGGAACAAGAGGATCCTAAAGGAGGCCGTGCAGAGGATCAAAGCTGAGGGGATCACCAACTACACCAGTGGCTTCGAGCTGGCCTTCCAGCAGCTTAACCAGGTAACTGTGGCCATGACTAATGAAACATAGGAGGAACTTTACAGATGTCACTCATTTGATTTAGAAATTTCTTCTAATCATGTCAGTAAGATAGGTCATCTGACAACTCTGTCTTCAAAAATCCTGCCCTGAAAATTGAGTGACCTCTTCTGGTTGTTTCTGTTGTTGCACTTTTTACATATCTGCAAAAGTTCACTTTATTTCTCACTCTAAAGCTGTTTTTTGAAAGCATTTTTTCCAAATAATATAAAGTAGTTTAAATGATTTTTTTTTGTGTGTGTGTGTGTCAATAAGACGAATGTGTCTCGAGCCTACTGTAACAAGATTATAATGCTGTTCACTGATGGAGGAGAGGAGAGGGCAGAGGAGATCTTTGCAAAATACAACCCAAAGCAAAAGGTAGGACTGAAACCTTGTTCAGTCAAATACAGCTTTCGGTCAACTAATGGAGTCACCCTTGTTTGGCTTTTAGCAAAATATTTCATAGACTACTGGACATATTTTAGTGATTCTTTCAAGACTTAATCGTTGAATGTACATCTCCAGCTGTTTAGCAAACAAAAAAATTGCTGTAACACAGCAACTTTACAGATATTGAGCTAAAATCTGGTGTGGCTGTAGCTGAGAGTCATTCTCAACATAATGAGTCTGACATCCCACAGGCACGAGCTGCCACAGGAGTTTGTTTTCAAGGTTTGATCAAAGCAGCAATAACTCTGTTTCTCATCAGAAGATCTTAGACTAAAACTCAATAAAGGGCAACATGCATTCATTAAAAAAAAAAAAAAATTACCACGCCTTTAATTAAGTTGGATATTTCATAATTCCGTTTCCACACAGGTGCGCATCTTCACCTTTTCCGTTGGTCAGCACAGCTATGACAAAGGGCCCATACAGTGGATGGCCTGTGCTAATAAAGGTACAAAATTCAATGACTGAAAATGTAAATGTTTCATGATGTGAATAAATATTTTAGTTTTATGGGAAATAAAATACATCTCAGAATTTGTTAAACTTTTAAGAAACACATTCAAACATGAAATAAAACATGAAATTAGCTTAGTGTCTTTTTATCATTTAATGTAATTTGTGTTGTCAGAGCTCCTGTCATATAAACCTTTTCTTTCATCACAGGGTATTATTATGAGATCCCGTCTATTGGGGCTATTCGAATAAACACTCAGGTAAACACTATCAGTTTCAGAAACACTTTTTTTTTTTTAATTCTCTTTTCTCCTGTTTTCCACACCAGTTTCCAGGCTCCTAACTAGTAGTGTGTGGCGCCCTCTTGTGGCTGATTGATTGATTTGCAGCTTGCAGAATAAAACTGTCTCTCTGATCCTCTTGCAGGAGTATTTGGATGTTTTAGGTCGGCCGATGGTCAAAGCTGACAAGAAGGCCAAGCAAGTTCAGTGGACCAACGTCTACCTGGACGCACTGGTATGTTGGCTGCTCCACGTGTTACATGACTGCATTCTGTCACTAAAACCTGATAACACTGTTACTGGAAGGGCAACAGATCTGTTTCGTGTCGTAGACAAGCCTTTAGTTTTATTAAAAATTGGCAGCGGTGTCATCCTGCTTGGCTCTGCTGTGTTCCAGTTTGTGTAAGAAGAGATAAACTGTCATGTTTTTGTGCCGTTTATCTTTCTGTTTACTCCCAAAGGACATTGTAGATAAGAAAACAGACTGATAAAGGGAGTTTGGATGTCATCAAACACTGTCAACCTTTAAAATCCGTTTTGACATTGTTAGCGCTGGAATTATTTTTTTTGTTTTAGATCTTTGACTGCAACACAAGTCATGAACTCTACAAATATTTGTCTGCCGCTCGTGTCTCTGTGTGTGCGTGTTCTTGTCTGTTAGCAAAATATTTAATAAAACACTTGGACAGATTATTGAATCTCTGGTGATTGCTGTTTGGAGTCAATCCAATTCAAGATGGCTGCCACAGCTAAGCAACTTGATCAAATGCAAACATTGCTATAAATCATTCAGGTGGACCGATATAGAGCTAAAATTTGGTGTGGTAGTAGCTGAGAGTCATTCTGAACCCATTCTACAAGCACAATACATTGTGTGACATCTTTGCTTAAAATGTTTGCATTGCCTGTTAGTTAGCCATGTACGTCTGTTAGCAAAATATTCTCATGAACTGCTGGAGGGATTTAAAAGAAAGTCTCAGAAAGTAATTATTGGTTGTACACCTAAATCTGATGAAATCAAGATGGATGCCACAGCTTATCAACATTAGCTAACACAAAAATGGCTATCATTCAGTCAGTTTTACAGATATTGAGCTACAGTTTGTTGTGGTAGTAGCTGAGTTATTTTTAACACAAATCTGGAGCACTAATTGATCTCCTCAGATCTTGCAATATTGCATTAGATTGCACATAATGTAAATTAAAAGATTTGACCAAAAATGTTAAAACTCCGTTCTTTCTCATCATAAGATTATCTAGTCCAAAACACTGAAATTTAATAAAATATTGCATTTTTATCAATCGGATTAATTGTACAAAACACTGAAAGGGTTAAATCTATTCCAAAAGAAATTCCTTTGACTTGATTAAATGGATTAAAGGTGGACCAACTGTTAATTTGATGTTTCATTTTTCAGGAGCTTGGTTTGGTGATCACTGGAACTCTGCCGGTCTTCAACAAAACTAACACAGGCTCGAAGGTACAGGATCTGCAAAACCACTTCAGGGTTTTTGTTCATTTTTTATTTGATACATTTTAATAGTTACCATTTCCCAACACTAGCTTTGTAAGTCCTGCCTTTTGAGAATACAGCACAGGTGGAATTTAACGTCCTCCGGTGTAAAAAAAAAAAAAAAAACATTACGGAAATGAGTGTTGCAAAAATTTTATAAAAGACATTTTGTCAGTATTTGACAGCGATATTTCTTAGCTGCTCTTTGAATTCATCAGTATGTTGTTAAACTTTTAAAAATGCCTTCAGTTTAAATATAAAACAGCTAAAATACTTAGCCAGGCTATAGTTTTCCCTGCTTCTCTCTTTAGAAACTCAAGTGCAGTTTGGGCAACTTGCTGTCAATTGGTCTAAATGCTAATATCTGTTAAATTTCTGGCATCTAGGAGTCACTTTTTTATCCAATATGTTGATATATTTGCCAGTATTCATGACCTCATCAATATCATCTTAACACCTTTTTAGCTCATGCATCCCATGATCAGCACACTATCTCAGGCATCATTTCAGAAGGAAGTTTCCTGGAGTTTGGTCAGGGATGTTTGTAGAAAAAGTTAAATTTATCAAGTAATTCAGTTTGTTTTAAGTCATAGTATTTCTTTAATGATTTTTGTTTGTTTTTCTAGAAAGTCAAGCTGAAAAGGTTTAATGTTGAGAAACCTTTATTATTCACAAGTTGTTTGATTATATTAAATTACTTTTGCAGAATGGTCATATTAAATATTGCATCAATGTTCAAAAGTTCTCATTTTTTTAATAATCATCAAATACTCTGTTCATTTTTGAGTATTTGTAGCCGTGTTTGTCTAAATAGAATATAAAAAAGAAAATGTGGAATTTGGATATAATGATAAAATTATATTTACATACACTGATCTTTCAGTATGGTTACTGTTGTAACATTTACTTCTATTTTTACAGCATGATTTCCATTATTGTCTCAGTGTGTTTATTTTTGTGCATCATTTTGTCTTCTTTTGACGTCTGACCCTTTGACCTGTGGTTTTGGGACATGACAAAATGTTTACCAGATCAAAAAAAAAGAAAGGAAAAAAAATCAGCATGAATATTCTCAAGTGTTGTCTCACCCATTGCTTTCATCCTCTCTTGTGGCTTTCGGCTACATCCTCTGTTGATGCAGAGGTTCCTCCGAAGCTCCCCACAAATAGAGAATCCAGGATGTCAGACAGCAAAAATCAGATCAGTCCCGTAGATCAGAGCAGGGAGAAAAAAAGACCCAGTAGCTAAGTGCTTCAAGATGAGTTCACATGTCCACCTCCAAGGACTCGGGGCTACCTCCAGGGTGACTGAGAGCAAAGCCTGGAAATGCCTCGTCGGTGACTCATTGCAGCACATGAAGCTTTTGGGAATGAAACTGTCCAGATTTCGATTGCAACCATTTGCCTGAAATCACTCAGAATGCACAGAGGGACTTGACTCATCCAGGAAGAGCAACAGAAGAGTTGCACAGCTGACATCCTCCTCTGTTTTTCCTATGCCTTTTTATTCCTCACAGAAGTCCCAAAACCAGCTTATCCTGGGGGTTATGGCTGTTGATGTCTCCCTGGAGGACATCAAGAGACTGACTCCTCGGTTTACAGTAAGGGCTCAGTTCACACAAATAAACACATAACAATGAACTAGTTTGTACCTGAGCTTTTTATTCCTTTATCAAGTGAACACTTTTCCTTTTTTTGTCTTTAATATTCTTTAGTTTGGTCCAAATGGCTATTACTTTGCTATTGATCCAAATGGATATGTTCTGCTCCACCCTAATCTTCAGCCACTGGTAAGCAAAACTCCATGACTATAATTAGGAGTAACTAAACATCATGAGCATATGTTTATTTGTATAATGCTAAGCACTCAAAATAATATCATAATAATAAAAAAATGCAGCATATTGCACACCATCAGTGCATGTTGTTTTTAAATATTGCAAAATATACTGTCTGTTTAGGACAGAGTAGAGTGACGATCATGGCCTAATGCTGCTCTGCTCACTCTTTGGTGTGTGTGTCTGTACAGGTGCTGGTCATAAAATTAGAATATCATGAAAAAGTAGATTGATTTCAGTAATTCCATTTAAAAAGTGAAACTTGTATATTGTATTCATACATTACATACAAACTCATATATTTCAAATGTTTATTTCGTTTAATTTTGATGATTACAAATGACAACAAATGAAAATCTCAAATTCATCATATCAGAAAATTAGAATATTACTGAAGAGCAATAAAAACAAAGGATTTATAGAAATGTTGGCCAACTGAAAAGTATGAACATGAAAAGTATGAGCATGTACAGCACTCAGTATTTAGTTGGGCCTCCTTTGGCCTGTATTACTGCAGCAATGCGGCGTGGCATGGAGTCGATCAGTCTGTGGC
>NC_051447.1:10934537-10951157 GCF_001649575.2 Kryptolebias marmoratus | reverse complement strand
ATCATCAAAATTAAACGAAATAAACATTTGAAATATATGAGTTTGTATGTAATGTATGAATATAATATACAAGTTTCACTTTTTAAATGGAATTACTGAAATCAATCTACTTTTTCATGATATTCTAATTTTATGACCAGCACCTGTATGTGTGTGTGTTTGTTTTAAGCAGCCTACAATAAAAGTTTATAATGTATTAAATTAGGTATGAAAATATTATTGAGGTTTAAACACATTCAGCACTAATAAAATTTGCTTTTATTCATTTTTTTATTAATTATCTTTGTATTTGGACGTGCATATCTGCTGCGGTCCATCGGGGCTGCTGCAGCACCCTGTACACCCCTTCTTCCCACAGCCTTGCTAAATGTTTTCTCTTTTTTTTTTAACTGTCTTGGTACAATGGTAGCCCTGTAAGAAAAGTGCAGAAAACTGTTTGCTTCCTTAGATATTGTTTTTTGTTTTGTTTTTTCTTGTATGTTTGGGTTTATCTTCTGTGAAATTGGGGAAATGATGGGTCGGTCCAGCAGGATTAAAGATTTGCCTCTTTTTCATCATTTTCTCAGGATGAAGTCATTTCAGACATTGCTCTGATGATATGGAAGACTTTTTATTTATTTATATTCAGGAGAAGTCATTTCATGTTAGACATTTTTGTGCCAAACTGGATTCCAAAATTGTTCATTTAAAGTCTAATAGTAACAGCTATAGATTCCCAATGACCACAACTGTTTTCTGCTCTGCAGCAACACGAGCTATGATCGTCAAACAACAAAACCCTTCCAGATGATTCGGTCTGTGTTCCAACCCTCTGAGTCCAGTCTCTAAACCAGTTTGTCTCTGCAGCTTGCATTCCACTTGCTCTTCCTCACTTTATTCACTATCCCAGTTTGACTTCCCAAAGGCTTTCTGCCAGAAAGCTCTAAATTCTCCTAACAGGATTGGAAATGGAAGAAAAAACCCCGTTTACTGTGTAAAAGATCTGTTTGGTCTGCTACTTCCATATTGTTTTTAGCTACATCTCAGTGTGTGTATGTTTATAAATATACTTCATCGAAATTAAAGTTAAAACCTCATGGAAATCAGTCATAATTATTTTTTCATGAGATTTAGTTTATTGTTCATTTATTCATTGTTCTTTTCAAATTGAAGTGGTAAATAGTCAAATTTCTTTATGCACTTTGGAACAGCAACGAGTTTGGAAATCTTCAATATACACTCCAATAGAACACAATTAGGTTAAAAACACAAAGGAGTACAAACATGTGAAGAAGAATAAAGATCATATAAAATAAGTGCATATAGCTAAAAATATATACATGTAAATATGTATACATACACATAAACTTACATAATTAATGTCACGCCTAACTGGGAATAAAAGCCAGTGCAAAGAAATGTCCTAAAGCAAAGACTTTGCATTTCTAAATGTTTGCTCACCTCTGATATTGAGAGACCCAACAATTCATAATTTAGGGGAAACTACTGAAAAGCCTCTGTTGCCTCTTGTTTTTGATTTGGAAGTGAGGGCATCAAAAAGCTGCTGAGATGTTGACCTCACTGCTGACTGGAGCAAGATGATGCAACTCATCAGTGATCTATTCAGGGGCATTTCCTTGGAATGTTTGAAATGAGTCATAAAATCTTAATCTGGGTTCTGAAAGAGACAGGACTCCCTTGTAGACAAAACTGGGGTGACATCACCATTCTGTTTCTTACCAAGCAAAAAGCAAGCTGCTGCATTTTGGACCAGTACAATAAGGTGTTGCAGTTGTGTTGTATGAAGAAATCTGGAGTGGCAGAGAAGTTTATTAGACTGGTACAGGACATGTCTGAGGACAGCAGGACAGTGGTGAGGTGTGCTGTAGGAGTGACTGATAGCTTCAAGGTGGAAGTGCATTTTGTATCTGCTCTGAGCCCCTTCTTGTTTGCTCTGGTGATGGACAGACAGACAGATGAGGTTAGGCGGGAATCCCTGTGGACTGTGATGTTTGCAGATGACATGATGATCTGCCGTGAGAACAGGGAACAGGTGGAAGAGAACTTGGAGAGGTGGAGGAATGGAAGTCAGCCAAAGCGAGACAGAGTACCTGTCTGTGAATGAGAGGGAAGCAGGTGGAACAGTGAGGCTTCAAGGAGCAGAGGTCACAAAGGTGCAGGGCTTCAAGTACTCAGGAAAACAGGGAGTGTGGTAAAAAGGAGATGAAGAGAGTCCAGTTAGGATGGAGTGAATGGAGAAAAGATTCAGGAGTGATTTGTGACTAAAGGGTGGCAGCAAAGGTCAAAGGAAAGGTTTACAAGACAGTGGTGAGAGCGGCTATGTTGTATGGTTTGGAGACAAAAAGACAGGAGACAGAACAGGAAGTGGCAGAGCTGAAGATGTTGAGGTTCTCCTTGGGAGGGACGAGGATGGACAGGATTAGGAATGAGGTCATCAGAGGTACGGCACAGGTTGAACGACTGGGAGATAAAGTTAGACTGAGATGGTTTGGACATGTGCAGAGGAGGGACAGTGGGGATATTGGCAGAAGGATGTTAGAGATGCAGCTGCCAGGAAGACAAAGAAGAGATATAGAGGAGATATATGTGATATATGGAGTGAGGACAGAGGACACAAAGGACAACTGAAAAGGGAGCAGCTGAAAGAAAAATGTGTTGCAGTTGTTTAAATGAGATATTATAGATTCACTTCAAGGAAGATGTGGCTTTGGAGGAAGCTAGTTTTAACAGATTTGCTTAAATGTACTGTCAAAAATCATGCAACAGTAAGAAGCTAAAAGACCAAGAACACTATCAACTCAAGATCAGTTTTACCAAAACTAATAAAAACAATGCTTAACCTGGAAATTAGGAGGTCAAATGAAAGGGGTTATTCTTTGTTCATTTTGGGGGGAAACTGAACCAAGGAAAATCCTGAAAAGAAAAAATGGGTGGGAAGAACTACAACGCCATTTGTTGCTTGTTAACATTAGTAAAACAGTCATTTGGTGAGGTAAACATAAAATTCTAAATAATCAAGTACAAACATACCTGTGGCTTTGCTGTAGCTTCATGAAGTTCTTCTTTGGTCAGCGGTATCCTTCAGTATGTCTGCTACCTGTCATGGTTTTTTATATTTGTCGTTGGGCAGAAATCTAAAATCTTTTTTTTTGTTCTTTTCCCAAAACCATCTCAGTCATCTGGTTGCAGGATGGTGTTTGTTTGCTTGGCAAAAATGTTTCTCACTGACCTTAAAGACATCTGCTTTTCTTGAGAATTCCATATCAGGTGGATTGGTTGCAGATGATCCGGAGTTGGTTCATAATTGATTCCCTCTTTGAGACTACAAAGCAAAACCTGTTTTTTGGAAAAAAGAAGATCAATACGTGATGTTTACTGGTCATTTCTCCTTTGTACTCACAGCCCAGAAATAATGATTCATAGCAGTGTCATACTGAATAATTATGTTGCGTTCTTGCAGACGGCCAAGTTTGATGAACCTGTTACGCTTGACTTTTTGGATGCGGAGCTTCAGAATGACATCAAAGTGGAGGTTTGAGGCGTTATTTACTTCATCTTTTGTGATCACATAAGCTAAAATCAGAAATTAAGGGAATGATTAATGTATTTGTTTGTGTTGTTGGTGTTTGTTTAACAGATCCGAAGAGAAATGATTGATGGTCAAACAGGAAATTACACTATATCCACACTGGTGAAATCTCAGGATGAGGTAAACTTATTTATAGAGTTCAGGATGAAGATGTTCAGATTTCTGCTTTGAAGCTGACATTATTGTCCATCTTAAAGCGCTACATTGACCAAGGTCGGAGGACGTACACCTTTGCGCCAGTGAAGGGGACAGACTACAGGTAACATTTTGAATAAAATGGATAAAAAAATAAGCCTTACAGCTGTTGGGTGAAACAACTTGTTAAATATCAGTCCTAAAGATCCTTAAACTGTAAGCTACAGAAAACCCTGATGGTGTTTTTTTTGTTTGTTTTTTTTCTTTGCTACAGTGTGATATGTAGAAGACATGACAAGTTAAAAAGATTAGGCTCCAGTTTTGAAGAGAATATTTTTAGCAAAACGCTAATTAAAAGCCACAATCAGCAAAACCATAGCTTAAAAACTAAATTAGCAAAATTGTAGCTAAAAGCCAAAAACTACAAAGCAGTAATAATTCAGTAGCAAAAAGCTGAAGTCACCAAAGCAGCAGCAAACAGCACAAATCAACAAATCGGTAGCGAAAAGCTAAATGGAGCATATGAAGACAAAAATAGTGATTTATGCTAGAGGAGATTTCAAAGATAATTATGTTTTGATGGAACTGAAGAGCTCTCCATGTATTTCTACAGATAGATTTTTTTTTTTTTTTGTTAATAAAGTTCAATATTTAGAAAAGTCCAAAACTTGCAAAAACCAAAAAGTCACAGCACTCTTATTGATCGAGCTGAACATTTTGATAGAAGGATGGTTAAAATGACACAAAGTATACAGAAATAAAGTGATTGCAAAAAAACATACTGAAGAAAACTAAACAGCAAAGCAGTACTGTGAATAAATTAAATGTGCTTCGCTGCTTATGCACTGGCACACTTACCATATATAATGCTAAATACAAATTTGTGGCTTTTAAAACACTCAAACCAATCCAGCCACTCTTTGTTTTTGAATAATTGCAGTGAGTCTTTGAATCAAAAAGACTGACAGTTTCTGGTTTTACTTCTGCTGAGGCAGCAGCCGCAGTCTCCTCCTGGCTGTTGAAGGAGGACTGCTTCCTTTCCTCACTACAAGTCAATACAAGAGGCCTGTAATTCTCAGCGGGACTGGTGACACGTCGGGTCATTATTCAGCCGCCATCCAAGTGGAGATGTACTTGGATGCTTGTGCTGGAACCTTATCCTGCTCGGGAACTGATTTAAAATCTGCTGATCTCTTTGTGTATTGCTGTTTTTCCAAAAAAAA
Source organism: Kryptolebias marmoratus (assembly GCF_001649575.2). NCBI lineage: Eukaryota > Metazoa > Chordata > Actinopteri > Cyprinodontiformes > Rivulidae > Kryptolebias > Kryptolebias marmoratus. The sequence goes on along the minus strand of NC_051447.1, from coordinate 10,946,210 downwards.
AAGAAAAAAAATAGTCTGACATCATATCGTTGTAGATTTGTAATGCTGTGAGCGTGTTGTAGTTGTATTCAATCCTTCGTCTATTAAACCTTTTGAAGTCTGACAGGTATTCCAACCAGGAGAATCTAATTGAGTGTTGGTTGTTTTTCAGCCTCCAATATTAGCCAATAATTAAACAAACCTTATTATAAAAAATGACTTTTATAGGAAAAAAAAACCTACATCCTTATTACACAAATATCTAACATAAATCAATGTGCTCTTAAACTTATTTGTTTTAGAGTTTGAAAAAGTCAACAGGAATGGCAAAATCGTCCCTTGCATAAAAATGAAGGATGATTTCAACAATAACAAACCTATTACATGCAGGTAGTGGTCCTTACAAAGCTCGGTTCATTAGGTAGAAATACTGCAGTCGCTCTTCTCTGACAAACTTTAGATATTCTTACCATAACGGTGTTTTCTTCCCACTGACACTGTGGGGTGGTCTGAAGTAATCAGGAAAAGGAATACTTTCAAGCTTTTAGTGATGCTTTTGATGTTGTGACTGATATATTTAGCTTAAAACTAACAGTTTTTCTTGGTTCTCCTCTTTCAGCCTGGCCCTGGTCCTTCCCGAGTACAGCATGCATTACATCCGCGCCACTATCGGCGACACGATCACCCAGGCGATATGTAAGTTCCGTTCTTCATCAGACTAATTGTTTGTGCCGTTTATTGTCTTTCCCCACTACCTTACAGCCCTGTGCAGTAGTTACTATCCCTAATTTTGTTACAATTTCGTTCAAAGGAGCCAAGTGTTTCCTTCAGGTAGAAAAACCGGACATGAAATGAGTGGATAAAGCAGCCCAAATCCAAAAAAACAAAGTGGCCATCTTGAATTAGTTCGACTCCCAAAGTTAATGAGTTGTGGATGTACATCCAGTGATAAATTTCTGCAAGTTTCATTAAAATCTGACTGGTGGTTCGTGAGATGTTTTGATAACTGACAGACTCTGCACACATCCTGGCTTTTTGGAAGCAAAATATAAAGAAATGACTCCAGACTTTTGTGTTATTCTTTTTTATGTCACATTCACATTCATTTTTCTAAACCTAATCACGCCCTGCTTAAAGCAGAGCTCCTGCTTAAAGTTTTTCCACACATTAGAGATGAAACACGGGTACGTGTCATACTCTGTGTGCGAGTCCCTAAGTGGATATTCATACGCTCACACTTGGTTCTGTTAGCTGATATATTCTGCATCAGGAAATCCAGTCTGAGTCTAAAGTCTCTTATTGCATCTGTCTGTTCCTCCTTTCTAAAAGTGTAATCTTATAGCCCTGCTCAGATTGATTTCATGTGCCATGTGATCGCTGCATTAAGATGTAACTGTCTCTGATTAGACCGTGCTGCACAAACCTTACAGCGCCACCAGCTAGTTTGGACTTCAGGCACCAGTTCTGCGCTCCTAATCTTAGGAAAAAACTCAAATCAGTTGGCAGAGACTTCAAGCTCACTTGATCCATCGACTACAAAATGTTTCATCACCCCCCGTTTTCATGGATTTTTTTAATTAATTACAGTTGATGCCAGTGAACCGCTCGAAGGGCCTTAAAGATCCGAGGTTCAGTGTTTTGCTTGTTAAAGTACAAACTAGAAAATGAGGTTGAAAATACTTTAGCAGACTCTTTGACATCATCTGGACGACGGCGTGTGTTGCTCTGAAATCTGGGTGATTTGTCAGATTCAGCTCGATCTTTTTTAAATTGGTTCAGAGAAGGCAGCAGTCTGGCAGGATATTGTTTGTTTAGGCTTCTTTTTTTTTTTTCTCCCCAAGTAAATTTTCACTTGCATTTTGCAGAGTCATAAAATTGTATCTTCACTCACTGACTATCTAAGGAGTTTCTGCAATAATTTCCCCAAATGGTGATTTCAGTACAGCACTACTTATGGGTCTAAAGTTTCCAGCTATTCTGGTCCTGTTTTAATGTGATTTTTTTTATTGCAATTAATGACAGGATGCCCTTTTTACAGTTTTAACTAGAAAACTTTATTCCTAAACTGTTAGCAATGAGTATTTTCAGAGTGACCAACCTCTCTTACATATTTTTAAATCCTGGGTTTTTATCATAATTTAAATTTCACTTAGGCCTCAAAGCTAAAGCTCACATCTTTTCAAGTGGGGTTCTGTGGAAAATTATGAACAATTGGTGTCTTACTTGTGGTAGATGGCCCTTTAGTATTTGTGGCAGTAATAAAAACCTTTTTTTGTAACATACAGGTGTGAAAGAAAGTTGCATTTAGCCACACTATCCTTTAGCATGACACAGATTAATGTGTCACCTTTTTTCAATTAAACATCTGTGTTGCTATGCAAAAAGGTTTAATATTAGCTAACGTACAGTTTTTTTTTAAATCTGATATGGCATTGTTTTAAAAATCTTATAAATCTATTAATCTTATAAGCCTGAAAAACAATCTAAAACAGGCTTTTGTTTGGTTAGCCATTAGCCTAGCCTGGATGAAGACTTCTGCCCTTTTCTCTTTGCTCCATGACTCCTGTCACAGCTGAAAAAATACTAACTACTGATAACTATCTGACAGGACATCATTTCAAAAATGACCAGACTACCTCTTGTAACAACTTCAGTTTAATTATAAACCTTTTCATTTTTGTCAGTTTTGCTTTACATGATATTTCACCTAGACTTCTATAATTATTGCAGCCTGGGCACCTTCTGCAGGAAAAAAAATTAGTTATAATCCTGTAATGCTAAGTGTTTTTATAGCAGGTGTATTATTAATTGTTTGTAATATTTTCACAGGACCTCAGTTCAAAAGCTAAATTTTCAAACTGAACAGATTTCCCATCATTTGGTCATCTCAGCTGGAATGAAACCCTTTCGTCCAACTTTTTGATTTTCTACTTTCATATACAATATTCTTATTCAATATATATTTGAATAAAATATTGTGTAACCCTGTCGACTCTTTTTCTTTCCAATTCCCTTCTTCCTCTTAACTTTTTAAATTCTCCTCTTGTCGTCAACTCGTGACCATCCCTGGTGTGTTGGACCTTCTGCAGCATTTTTGGGCAAGTATTCTCCTCCTGTGCTTCTCCTCTTGGTTTGTTATTCTCTCGCTCTCTCATCTCCCATAAACTTTGGATGGAACTTTACCGTGTGTGGCTTCGCAGACTCACAAACGTTTTGTTCTTGCTTGTTTTGTTTTTGTTTACTTCAATTAGTGGCTTCTGATTAATAATGACAATTTTGGTAAAGTGAATCAAGCCGGCGTTTGTTCTCAGAGGCAGCACTTCGCATGCAATGTGTCCCCCTGTGAGTTGCAGACGGTGTGTGTGTGTGTGAGTGTGTGTGTGGGTGTCTGGGTGCATGTATGTATTAACCCCCCCACCTGCTCCAAGTGTTCCACTGGCCCTCAGATGTGGTTTTGGCACTAGCCCACTGCGGCAGGAAGAACAGAGGAACAGGATGTTTGCATTACTTAAAGGTGAAGCCATAAAGGAGAAAGCTGTGAGTCTGTACCCAAAGCATAAATTGGTGTCTTTGTTTTCTCTTTTTTTTTTTTTTCTGGCTCACTTTGATTTTTACAACCTTGTTTAATAACTCCTAATGAAAGACAGGATTCTTCTTCTTCTTCGGCCCTCTGTGTGCTTCATCATCAGTTTCGTCTTATTTGTGGGCGTTGAACCAAAAAGTCCTCGCAGCACGTCGTTAAGCTCTGCAGTTTGTCTGAAACCGAAGCCCAAATGTGTCTGTTTTTATTCTTTCTCCGAGAGCAAATACTCTGTAAATGTCAAGTGAACTTGAAAATGCGTCGAGTCCCAATTCCCACATCTATTTGTCATTAATTTGCTCAGTCAGTGAAAGTTCTTGGCTTTCATGTTTGTGTGACTCTGATTAGTGTTCAGCTCCGTTTCGAAGTTTGAATGAACTTTGCCTCCTGAGAGAGCAGAAAATAAATTTTCTCATCACTTCTCATATCTCCCTGTCATTCATCATCACTGGATAGTTTTGTGAGCAAATATCAAAGAACAGCCACGAGGGTTTTCCAAGCATGACCACCAAAGAATCGCCATGCCGTCATGAGAAACGCTGCTGCACGGTGTAATTAGTCTGTGTGTTGTGGAGGACAAACACCAAGGTTATGAGCTGCGGTTTTCATTTTTATATGAAGCAACTACATCACAGAAGTTTGATCATAACCAAGATTTATTTTGTCATCAAAAAGATGCTAATGCTGCTTCTAGGAATACATCCCCTAACCACAATCTAAGCCTTCTCTGTGTGTTCCCCATCAGCACCACCTACATCCAAAGACCTGAAACCTTCTGTCTGCAATGCAATATTTCTATTCAGAACTCGTTCTGTGAATTAAATATTGTCACCTTTTGACCTCTGTGGTTTTACCCTGTCCTTCTTCCCCCCCCCCCTCCTCTTTCATCTCCCTGTCGTCTTTACCTCCCTGGGGGATTCTCATTCCCTTTCTATCCTCTGGGAATATTTCTACTCCAGGGGAAAATGGCAAGTATTTTTTTTCTCCTTTACTTTCATCTCTCTCCTCATGATCTCAAAACCTCGTCGGCCCTTCACAATAAATGCCTGGCCATCTTTGTTCTGGTTTTTGTTCATTATACCATATTTTAAAATGTAAACTTCTCAATATTGCTCGACATTTGCTTCAATTCCTTCCATTTTATGAAAAATGAACACTGATTTTTATTTTTTGATAGCAATACATAATACAGACGTATGTATCGTCCTGGTATGTACCAGGTATGCATTACATATTGCTACTGCTTTTTAAATCTGTCTTTATTTAATCTTAAAGAATGCATGTTCCCCTTTATTTTAAGCATAAGCAGGAGAATGTTAAATGTGACTGAGTATATTTGATGGTGCAGCTACAGGTAAAATGCAACAAAACCAAAGGCGACGCAATGCAACAACGTGTGAAAAATTGTAACATTTTGCAATAATGTATCAGGCAAATCAATGATTTACAAACAAAATGATTTTTTTTATTTACCAATAACAAACCAAAACAATTTCCAAAAACATGCTACAACTGATCAAAAAGATTAAAACATCTAACAACAAACCAAACCACTTCAGAAATTACAAGAAACTGGAATTTAACATTTCAAAAACAAGCAAATTGAAAACAATTTTGAAAATGTAGTTAGGGCATTTGACTAAACTAAAGGCCTAATCGTAAAAAAAATAACAGAAATCCTCAATAAAATATTACAAAATTGAAAATATTTTTTCCCACAAACTAAAGGTTTTTTTTTTTTTTTTGCGCTTTTATTAAAGAAAAATGACACTTTTGGTTTGCTATTGTTTTAGTTTGAAATCAAACTTCATTTGTGACCTGTTCTGGCAAAATAAAGCTTAATGAGAGGTTTTTCATTTGAAGTTATTTTCAAATTCCCCATCTGAAAAACTTAAAAATGATATATAGTTTGTTGAAATTTGGCAATTTATCACCTAGCTAGCAACAAGTGAGTTTTAGTAACGATTTGAAAACACGACTTTTATTGGTCTGGTGTGATGTCGATGGGACCTCGAGCCACATTTTTTGAAAGGGGAATGCCCCGGGCTTCACGATGTCAGACTTTCTTCGAAGGAATTTCCCAGCACTTTGGCAGCCCGCAGAGAAAGATTTAATTCTGAGGAAACTAAGAGGATTAGAATTAAAAGGCTTATTTCTGAAGACATACTTGTTAGAAAACATCAGTTTAAAGGGAGATTAAGGAGATTATATGCCATTTTAGTTAGTCGGATCACTAGACGGAGTCTTTATGGACTTTTTTTTTTTCCCCCCAAATCTCAATTATGGCAAAAATCAATATTTTCACTTTTTCTGCACTGCCGCCTGTTTTCATTACAACTCATTTTGCCAGGATGAGACACATTTTTATAGCACATTACCTGCAAAGCAAACCAGCACTCCAGCAAGAAAAGGATTACAATTTATAAAAAAAAATAATAAGCTAAAACTAAATAAGCACATAAAAACAACCAATAAAAAAAATATTTCTTTTATTTTCAAATCTTAATGTATTTGTACATCTGGATCATTCTTACCAAGGGGATATAACCTCATGTCAATTTGGTTGTTCCTAAAGCTGCACTGTTACACATTCAGCCAAGTAGGGTATCATCTGCATACAGTCTGTCAGCTATATATTAACATTTGTAATCTGATTGTATTTTATTAACAATTCACCAGTTTCTGAGAGTCTGATGGCAGACAAGTTTGATGAATATGGCTACACATTCATTGCACCAAGGTAGGTTCTTGTAGTTTAGTTCAATCATCTGTATTTTTTTCCTTATATGACCACTTTGACCTAACTAAGTCTGATTTTGTTTCCAACAGGATGTACTGTAAGGACTTAAAGCTGCCTGATAAGAACTCCAACAACACAGAATTCCTGATGGACTTCAATGATTATATTGATATAAAGACACCAAACAACCCAATGTGTAAGTATAATATCTTGATTTTTATTTGTTTATTTTTTTATGTAGGACCTGCTCCTTGCCTTTGAGAAGGAATCTTTTATAAAGCTTCTCTGTATTTGCTTTAGCAGTTTTAAGTGAATAAATCCCAGCCATCTGGCTTTAAGCATAAAGGTGTGCGTTGAACACTTAATAGAAGCGTGCCAACCTGTTCCCAAAGGTCGGTCTGTCCGGTGAAATACAGGTCTGGTTGGATGGTTTGATGTGCATGAGCAGGCAAAGCTTTGTAATGTGGAACCCCTGTGTTCGTGGTCCCCATTTGAAGCGAACTCCAAAGCTCTGACCATCATACGCCTGGCTGCACATGTGTGAAGCACGTCTGCTTGGATGTGACACACACACACACACTCACTCCGTTCGCCGGTAATATGCCTTCCACACCCCTCCTGTACCCGCTCGACCCCATCCAATTACTGTGTGTTTGTGAAAAAGAGCAGGACACGTCCACCCGTGAGCGTGTGCAGAGCAATAAAACACAAATCAGGGGCCAAGTGGACTTTCTCCCTGACATCTGACCAATGCATTAACATCTTTACCGTTTCTTGCATTGATATGAATCACTCTTTTTTTTTTTGTGTGTGTGTGTGGAGGGGAGGGGTATTGAGCAAATAGTCACAGGTTTTTTTTAAAAAAAGGCTATTTTATTGCGTTCCATTGTTTTAATTTGATGGTTTGCATTTAAGGACTTGCTTCAAACATCTCAACACGATCAGTCCAATAAAACTTTTCACCCGGTTGAAATATTACTTTCACCGTTATTAGCTGCTAGTTTAATGGAGTCCACAGAGAGCCAGGCAAGGGGGAAGAGGGGCAAGAGTATTTGTGGCTCAAGCATCGTTACATGCTTTATGTGGTTAAGCCACTGCAGTGGCGAAGAAGTACATTAGGAATTCCTGGGCTGCCTTCAATAAAGAATCCTTAATGAAAACCACAACACAGGGTTGGACGGAGCAGTCGGAGGGGACTAAAGTGTTGCACCAGCTGTTTTTTTTCTGATGTGTGTGGCGTGTCGTAAAGATTGGAGGAGGTGGTGGTGGTGTATCAACGAACCTCGACGTTTATGGACTGAAACAAGTCGTCGGAGGGTTCAAAGATATGGGCATGGCCAGAAAGGGAGAAGCGGCTTTTTTATTTTTGTCTGTTATGTTTGTCATGTGGTCTTGTCTGGTGTCTGTGAAAGTATTTTTTTATACACCTGTGCCATCTCACCTTGTACATGACATCTTTGGAATTTTGCATCAAGGTTTTAAGTTTGTTTACCTTTTAAGCCTTGAGATACTTCAACTGAAACGTATTCATTTTGTTTGCCTAAAATGTTTTTTTACTATTATTTTAACTTGCGCTTGTTCTGTTTTTTCCATCTTTAAAAAAAGAAATTGTCTTAAAGGCCTCTGTTCTTTAAGGAATTGCCTTTTGCCCACCGCCTGTTATGACCTGTTTTAGATCAACATGTCTTCACACCATCCTAACATTAACACAACTCGTGAACTATGATGGCACCTAGCATACATGTTGAGGAGGATCCTTAGCTACTACCACATAAACTCGACCTTTTTTCTGTTTGTTTGTTTGTTTTGTCAAATCTTCTGTTGGAAAAGGTTGATTAGTTATGGTTGCCATATTGAATTCAGTTGTAGATTCACATTCAGTTATCGATTTCTGACAGTTTCATTAAAATCCATCCAGTGGTTTATGAGATAATTACCTAACAGACACAGTGTTTACAGAAGCAGATAATGCCAGTGTGTTAAGACAGAAAAAACAAAGTTGCACAATGGGTAGGCCTTTAGAGTATGTGTTGAGACAAATGAGCACACACATACACACACACACACACACAAACCTGGGCAAAATCATTATCACCGCTTCACTTTCGGTGGTGAGTGACAATAACCTGGAAAGAAAACTGTATAGCTTTTATTTTACCACCTCCATACACAGTTTTGAATTATTCAGCAGAAACAGTTGCTATTAAAAGTGTATATTAATGAGACTTGCATCATGTTTTGCCTCTTAGGTAATGTGGAGCTGGTGAACAGACTCCTTTTGGATGCTGGCATCACCTTAGATCTGATCAAGATCTGGAAGGAAAACGAGTCGCAGTAAGTGAAGCAGCTATGCTTGGTGTTTGGCAGTGCAGACGTTCCAAATATTTCAGCATCACCCGTAAATATCGTAAAGTACGTTCCAGACTTTTGTTACTGTGATTTATAGCGTTTTTTTTTCTCTGCTCGTCAGGCGCGGTGTTGCAGCCAGATTTGTTGCTACTGATGGAGGAATCACACGCGTCTTCCCTAAAAGGTATTTGTCAAATTATTGGGGGGTTGTAAAAATTAAACAGCTTTTCTGTCTGATGAGAGCAGCAGCTTTCTGTCCTTGTGTTTTATAAAACCTTCATCCTTCTGCTACTGTCGACAGCGTGATGTGAAATGTGAATTATTGACTGCACCAGCTGAGTGAAGAAAAACTGCAACTGAGTTTAACTTTAAGTGCTGAAGATGTGTGGGATAAGGTATGTTTTAGTGAGAAGTTGCAGAGAAGCATCATTTTTCTGTGTTTAACAGTGCTGGACTGGACTGGAATGAAGAAGCAGAAACCTACGAGTCGAGTTTCTACAAGCGGAGTTTGGACAATGATCTGTACATCTTTACTCCAACACGTTGTAATGGTAAAGGACAGAGGGCGCTTTTAATGTTTACATCCCCAATACCAAAAATGTTGGCACATTGTGTAAAACGCAAGGATTTTCAACTCTCACAAACCCATATTTTATTCAAAATGGAACACAGTAAACATATCAAATGTTGAAAGTAAAAAAGAAAAAAAAAGTTTTGCCAAGTACTTATACAACTTAGTTATGCCGCTATGAGGAATCTGCTTTGGTAATTTGTGCAAAAGAAAAATACGCACAAGACAAGGAATTAATAGCACAGGTATATAATGACATGTTATCCTGTGCCACAGGATAACATGTCATTATATAAATCTGACCTTGTGCAAAGTGTAATTTTGAATTTGATGGCAGCAACTTATCTCAAAAAAGACATAATAGGGTCATCTTTACCTCTGTGAAGCATCTCTTCTTTTAACTAGATGTTTTCTCGCAGACTGGTGAACCCCTGCCCATCCTTACGTCTGAGATATTCAGTCTCTCTAAAATGCTCTTTTTATACAGTCTATGCTTACCTTATGCTAAATGTTCCTTCAGCAGTTTATTGTTCATACCACTTACTTTCACAGCCTTTTGTTGCCCCTGTCCCAACTTTTTAATGTCTACCATTAAATTCAAAATTACCTTATTTTCTAAAAAACAGTTTTTTAGTAACATATCATAAATTGTTTGTGTGTGGGAATACAGTATGGGTTTGAGGTTTGCAAATCATTGCATTCTGTTTTTATTTATATTTTCCAAAATGTACCACCTTTTTTGGATCTGGGGTTGTATTAATAAATTTTTCTCTCTCTCTCTTTCATTCAGAAAGTGACAACTCAGTCCTTGTGAGCAGAGCAGTAAACGTCAAGATAGGTGACATTACTCTCAAACCAGCCGGTAAAAGAAAAACCGTTGGCATGTTTAAATCATATATTCTCAAGTTTTCTCTCTTACCCTGCCACCTTTTCATAAACACACTGACACACGGCCACAGTATGTAAGCTTTATGCCTTATAGCTACTATAACTCTAAACACTGTCACAGGCTTTTTTTTTCCTAAATGACCACCACTCCCTACTTTTCCGATTCTCTTCATCTCTTGGACACAAACACACATGCACAAACCACACATCAAGTAGTCCCATCGCCTGTGATCTTTAGCCAAGCGTAAATTCTTAAAGTTCAGAGAGTAAAGTTGATGCAGAGGACCAATATGAACTAAGATGTCTGGATTTTTGTGTCTTTCTCGTCCAAGTGGCTGGTGTGAAGTTGGACGTTGAGGCGTGGATGGAGATTTTAATCAGTGTCACACACAAGAGGAGTGTGAGTAGATTTTAACTGTATAACACAGATGAGCGAAGCATCAAAACCTAACTTTTAATTCTGCTCTCCTGTGTGTTTGAAGTGCAAGGATGAGATCTGCGGCTGTACAAGAAATGACAAGGTGGGAGGTTTATTGTGCATTTTGATGTTTTTTTTTTTGTTGATATAAATAAAAAATGGGAATAGAAGATTAATTTAATCTTTTTTATGTGTAATTTCAGAGAATAGACTGTGTCCTTCTAGATGATGGTGGATTTATTGTGATGTCCAACCAAGATGAGCACATTAACAAGGTGACCTTTGCATTTTACATTAAGATTTTAGGAATTTCAGTTGACTCAGAAGTGGCAACACTCTTGAATCCAACAAAATCAATTTCTACAAGTCTGAGTAGAGTTTAAATATGGAAATGATTGTGGCCTGCAGGCCTCAGGTCAGCAAACAGGATGTTCCACAGAGTGGGGCCACAGGGACTGAAAGCACCCTTTGATCTATTTCTGGATAAGGACAGAAGACGCCTAATAAAATGAGGATCTAATCGGCTTGTCTAATAGAGTCCTACTGCAGATATAAATGCTACTTATTTCTGTCACCCAATGCCATGAAAGGAAGGCAATTATGCAAGTGCGAAACCATAAATAGTCACCAAGCATGGTTATTGTGCGTAAGAAATGTATGAGAAAACTTATTTGTATATGAAAGCATTAGGCTGCTCAGGTAATAAAATATCTAGCTCTTACAATCCTCAGAAGGGAATTCTTACAGAAGATAAATCTGCTTTTGTGTTTAATGATTGGAAATTGATTCTTAGTTTTAAGCCATCTGAAATTCCTGGACACCCTGGACAGGCCGCAAGTCCGTCACAGAGCCACATGGACCAAACCGTATCTGCAATCTTATACAAGCAAAACCATAGCTGGTGAAATTGGGAAAATGGTGGCTGAAATCTCAAGTCCCAAGCATTCAAGTTATATACATATATATTAAAAAAAAAAATTCCCTTCTCACCCTCCGCAGGTGGTCTTTGTTTCATCCTCTGAGCTCGGGTCCTCTACCAGAGGCCTGGGAGCTTGAGGGTTCTGCGCAGTATCTTGGCTGTGCCTAGAACTGCACATTTCTGGACTGAGATGTCTGATGTTGCTCCTGGGATCTGTTGTAGCCACTGC
>NC_051447.1:10890792-10932804 GCF_001649575.2 Kryptolebias marmoratus | reverse complement strand
ATATATATATATATATATATATATATATATATATATCTTTCAGGTAAACTTGGAAAACCATAACTAACCATAACTAAAAACTAAAATGTGCTAAACTGGAGCTAAGAGCTAAAATTAGCAAGAGAATAGCTAAAAGGAGCATAAAAACAAAACTTTGAGAAAGTATACTGGAGTGACAAAATGTTTTTGAAGGAACTGAAGAGATCTTAATGTAACATTTTTGTAAATAAAAATTTTTCAAAAGTTACAAATAGTAAAAGTCATAACATACTGCGCCTGATCGAGCAGAATATTTTGACATATAAATGGGTAAAATAGCTATGAGTTTGTGGAAATAGATTGCAAAAAATAAATGTACAGAAGAAACCACCAACAGTTGTGTGATTGCTGAATCATCATTCATGCAATTAACACTAAGGAAGTCTCTTAAATGTAATTTGACACATCATCTCCTATTTCCTGGACAACAAACCCAAACAACTAAAGCGTCTCCAACCCCTCCCTCTCATTGTCTTGTGTTTAATGCTAACAGTGGGCCCCTGGTGTCATCTGAGTAAATGTTGCTTCACGCAGCTCTGACTCCCTCCTAATCAGGCCTGGGTGTGCGTTGGATAAATCAGTCCCCCTATGATGTTTTGCAGGAATACTAAAACCCAGCAACCATGTTTGTAAAAGACTGTGCACCCTCAATCATATTTCCAACAGGAGGGAAGTTCTCTCCTGCGGTATGGCTTTCTCTCCCCAGCTCATTCCTTTTCATACTCCACAAATAAAAGAAAAGAAACCTTGGGGAGTCTGCAGCCAGCAGGCCTGTAGGCCTGTGACTGTTAATTCATTATTTGCGTTGCTGCACTGGGAAAGAGGAGACGGCTCTCGTTACCTTATAGATTGCAAGATTTATACGTCGTTTGGCTCGCGGGAGGAATGAGTGTGTGGAGGGCCGCTTGTTAACAGTGACCTTACAAAGTGGAAGGAAAATGATCGTTTGCATTTCCTAAAGTGTTTGCACATGCGTCCAAGCACATGTGCAACAGGATACCTACTGTATGCGAATACTCCCACCTGGATACACGAGTACTTAAACACTTCCAAGCACTCGGTCGCATCACACCTCTGAGACACTCACAAAAACCCCACATCCTCAAGGCAGAAATTCATTGCCTGATGAACAATTTCAGTCACATTTTGTTAGTCTGTCACCCTCATTCTGTCTCTGTAAAATCAAGGTGAACATTTTTTTGCAATGATTACATGTTCCTAAAACTCTAAAACTGTTGAAGCACTCTTTAAATGAGAGAAACAAAGGAAAACCCAGTTCAATAATATGCAATTTAAAGAATTTTGCTTGTATCAGAGGTCAAAAACATGTCTGTGAGGCTTTGTTACTGAAATCATTGTTATTGATTTCCACAATTTTCACATATCTGTTTTTGTTTGGAATCATGTTTCTGCTTTTTAAAATTGATGTCATGAACCTTGAACCCTGCTGCAAGAAATGCACCAAGAGGGAAAAATAAAACAGGGGTTTTCCCGTTTCTGCTCCTCCTCTCTCCCCACTCCAGATTGGGTGTTTCTTCGGTGTCATCGATCCCCTTCTGATGAGAACCCTGGTCAACTCGTCCCTGTTCACCTCTAAAAGTACCTACGACTACCAGTCGCTGTGTGATCCTAAGAGAGAGAGCAAGGCGGCTGCCGGCCTGCGATCCGTCTACGTGGTGAGTTACATAAGCCAGAGACACGCACACAAACACGGTCATGTTCACACTTTTCCATATCCATACATAAAATTTACTTGCTCTTGTATCAGCAGACATATGAATACTAGTGCTGCCTTTCGCACTCGTTCCTGCTGCTGCACACTTTGTCACTCGTTAAAGAATCATAAATCTGGATAAGGCAGATGAGAAAGGAAGCAGAGGGCTTGGTATAGGACTTGCAGTAACAGTAATGAGATTAGGTGGTCTAATGTGCTTGAGAAACGCATTAAGCAACGTAAAAGCAAGCACTGCTTTTCATCACTTACAGAACGTACAAATTGGAGTGAAATGCTGCAGATTGTATGCAGAGGTTACAGCAACAAAGATGGATTTCTCTTCCCTCTGGTTAAACAGCGTGGATACAACTCCAGTTCTGAAAAAGTTGAGACTTTGTGTAAAATGTACAGGTTTACCAAAACAGCTTATTTTTTTTTGTTTGATTTTATTCCAATATTTAGAAATTAGAAATGCTTATTTACATCAGTTTTATTTTGGCTGATAATTTTTCATTTAACCAACTATAACAATAATTGCTTAATTTAAAAAAACAGGTATTTAGCAACCCTTAGAAAAACTTGTAAACTTTAAAAAATATATATACATATATGGAAGCACATTCTCCCTTTAAAAAATACAAAACAAAGAAACAATTTGTGGACTGCAGTAGGCTGGTTGTAAAAGCTGCAGCTTCATTTTTCTACTTGATAATTAAAATACTCAGGCATGACCAACTGCTGATTTTTAAAAAGTGACCGATTTAAAATCGGTCAACTGATGATTCAGTCCATCTTTTAAAAAATGTAAGTTAACACAATGCAATGATTTGCAAATTTTAAACCCATATTGTATTTACAGAAGAACATAGTTTAAACATTTGATATACTAAAAAAAAGTGCAATTCTTCTTTGGGAATAAAAAAGAAGGTAATTTGGAATGTGATGGCAGCGACACATCCCAAAGTGGGAACAGGGCCAACAAAAGGCTGTAAAAATAAGTGGTACAAGTAAAGAAACAGCTGGAGGAACATTTTGCAACTAATTATTTTAACTGGCAACTGGGTCAGTAAGAGGAGTGGGTATAAAAAGAGCATTTCAAAGAGGTTGAATCTCTCAGGAGTAAAGATGGACAGAGATTCACTAGGTTTTTTTTTTTTTGGTTTTGCTTGTGTATTTCAAAGGGGACAATGCACATTACAGAGAATATGCCAGAATTAGCCATGAAGGCTAGTTTTCGTCTGTCGTCCATCAAAATAAATACAATACACATAAGTTAACAAGATTCATCCAGCCAAAAGTTTTGCTACATAAAAAACATATCAGGTAGCAAAACCCTGTTTAAAAATAGGGATTTTGTTTGCATTCTGTTCACACAATGTCTAGACCTTTCAAAACTGGGGATGTAATAAGCTGATACCTAAAAACAAGATAAAAACAAGACTCCCAACCCCCTCACTGATGGACAGACCGAGCCACGTAATTTCCCGACTTGAACTCGAATGTGTACAACACGGTTGATTGACCAAGGTGGGATGAAAGCTGCCGTTATTATTTGATCAAAGAGCCTGTCAGCAGCCAGCGATGCCTCGAACACAGTTAGTTAAAACTCCTTGATGACTCAATCCTCCGTCAGCTGTAGAGCAAGAAAACACCGCCGCCTCTCCAGAACAAGGCTCTCGCATGCTAACTATAATCAAAGCAGCATGTCTGGGCCATTTTATTTAAACCGTGTGCCGCTTTTGTTTTCGCTCACTGGTTCTTTGTTTACATATTTATTCTTGCGTCTGCTGAGGAGGATTGTGATCAGATTTCCCTCGGAGAAGGGAAACTAATAAAATATTTGGCAGAGCCTGTTGGTGTTTGTGCCTGGTGAAACTGGACAGTGTGCAGCCACTGTAAAAACAAACAGGATGTAACCAAAGATTTGTCCTTTATGTCGTATTTATCTTCATTTGTCTGTCTCTCTTAGCCGACAATAGCAGATATTCTGAATTTAGGATGGTGGGCCACAGCTGCAGCCTGGTGAGTCTTTTTTTTTTTCTTTGAATTAACAAACTTATACATTTTAAAGCCAGCCCTGTAAATTCTTCCACTCAGTTTGTAATGAAAAGCAGGCCAGGATTTGCTCCTCTGAACAGCCATACTGTACAGCATCTGTTTAATAGATAAATTGTTCCCAAAGCAGTTAAGATTCCACAAAATCTTCTGTTGATTTATGTTCGGTCTCACTGTCCTGATGTCATCACCAGCTTGTGTTACAGTATGTCCTGTAAAAGTGGATTTGAAAGCCACAGACAGTGGGGTTGTATGCCTGCATTAATAAGTTTTTAATTGGTATAAGATGCAACTGAGCCTTTGCAGTACACACGTGGTTAAATCTTAGCTCGAAATTTTATTTTGTTTTAATCCTTGGGATTTGTTTTCGGTTTTAGGTCAATAGTGCAACAGTTGCTGGTCAGCATCACGTTCCCCAGTTTTCTGGATGCAGGTAAGCTCCCGCTAATTTCCCACCTATAATGTTGGAATGTTTTGTACTTTGTACAGTTTAAATGCAGTCCTTCGGAGGATTAAATATGGATTTTGAGTTCATTTGAAGAGGCTTTAGAAGCTTTCGAACAGATGGCGGCGCAATAGTCGCCACACAGATGTAAAATGTTTGTAGGAGCAGTTGAACTCTCCTCTTCAGAGGAATTCACATGCTGAACATGTGAACCGGACCCATGTGGCGGCGTGTTTCTGTCCATCTTCTGAGGACAGAAATGAGGTATTAGAAGATACAGATCACCAACAGCTTGAAAACAAAGCCAAATGACAGGCTGGATTTGGGATGAAGATGTTCCCTTTAAATTCAAACCTTTTCTAAACATATGGATGTAGTTTGTGATTTTTTTTATTCCAGTTTTTGAAATGTCTGGCATAGAGATTCTTGTTGCCCCTCTAATTGCATGTGACAGCTGTATTCCTCACATTGACAAAGTATCTTTTTATTTATTTTTCTGGAAGGATGTGTTCTTTTTTAAATACAGCTTTTTGTGCCGTAATTATGTTTCCCCTTAGGTTACATTTAAATGCCTTTTGTTTGGCTTTTTGGTCCTGCAAAAGAAGGTATTTTCCACAAATAATTTAATATTTCTACTTCACGCTACCAAATTACCAACCAACAAATTATATGATAGAAGATATACAATGGAGGCTGTATTTTCCCCTAACATGGAACCTTAAGGTTCTGTTTCTGATGAGAGCCCTTGTTTTGCAACAATTAGGTTCATCAGGTCTACAGATTATTTTGTATAAATTTGAGTCCATTCCATGAGCTTAAAAAAGACCTTTGCTCTAAGGAATTACCATAGATTTTTTTTTGTTTTGTTTTGTTCCATCGATTACTTCGGCCAAACAACCCATAATACTACCACTACCGTGTTTCAGAATGGATGTTCTTCTAATGAAATCCTGTCTGCCTTTTTTTTTTTTTCAAACTTTGAATTCAATCTAAATCTTTTTTTTTTTTTTGGTCATATTGACTCCAAGCCCACCCCACCCCCAGCAGCCTCTTTATCTATCTCGTGTTTCTTTAGAAAATTGCAAATGATCAGCATTGTTAGTTTTCAATAATACAAGTTGCATCATGACTATTGTTTAATGTTTTCTTCAAAAAAAAAATCATAAAGTTTAGTTTATAGATGTTACCTGTGAATCTTTTTGGACTTTACTCTTTGGTTTTATTGGCCAAAGTCTTAAATATCTTCAATTTGCCACATACTCTGACAAAACTTCTATGAATTCAGAACTCTTTTATGATGCTGACATGTTTAGCCTAATGAGCCTAAACAATCCTTTTTCTAAGCTTCTCAGAAAGCTTTTGTTCATGACTAGGTTTTGAGATCATACTTGTATAGATTTTTTTTAATTAAAAAGCTTTCACCTGATTGTCATTCTGTTAATTGAAAATGGTTAAAGTAAATCATACTAAACCACTGAAGAATTTCTGCATTTGCCACCTGCAAGTACTTGAGACTGATACCTTCATTAGGTATAAAAACCGAGCACTAAAATGTATTTTTCTTGTTTACAGTATGTGCACCTTTTTACCATTTTGACTGTTGTAATGTTGGGAATATGTTTTAGGTAATTCCTGCAGAAACCTGTGAAGAGTTCATATATGTTAAAGACAAACAGCTCAGAACTGAGATGTTTGTGTGTACTGTGGTGATGTGAGCAAGTTGTTTTGGCGTGGTCTGATTTCATGTCCTCCTGCAGCTGAAATGGACGATGACATGTCGGATGCAATGAACAAGGAGGTGTGCATCACAGAGCAAACCCAGTACTACTTTGAGAATGACGGCTTGTCTTTTAGCGGCATTATCGACTGCTCCAACGACAGCAGGTAACGACACCCACAGACCTCCTCCAGTTTACTTCTCGACTTGCCCAGATAAGTTGCCATCAACGACAAACAGCAGAAGTTCACCAAGATGGCATTTTGAGGCATAAAGATGTCAAGTTTGTAGCATTTTAACTAGCTTAGATAGGCCCTGAAAGAAAAGGGTAGAATTTATATCATGTCCTGCCTCTGTCTGTTAACAAAGTATTAATGAACCACTGAACATAGCTTTTACAGATGTTGAGCTAAGATTTGATGTGATTGTATCAGAGAGTCATTCAGTTCACACTCTGAGCACTGACACAACTCACAATATTGCATGAGATCACACAAAGTAATTATACAGGGTTTGAACAAAATGGCTACAATTTTATCTCATCATAAGATAGGTGATATGAATTCCTTCAGAAATGCTAGGCTTTTAAATTCTGCACTTTTAGTTCCTTCTTAGATAAAGAAAAAAGGAGCAAACCAGGATTACTGTCTTCCTCTGTCTGTGTTCTGGTTAAATATTCAACTTCCTGCATCTCCTGTGAGCGTTTCTTATTGAAACTGAATCTCCAGCTCTTGTGTCAACAAACTGTTCTTGTGTCTCTTGTGTATGTGTTCTTTGTTTTTTTTATTTTTTCTAGGACGTACCACGCCGAAAAGCTGAACAGGACAAACCTGGTCTTTATCATTAGTGAGCGGGAGGAAAGTGAAGGCACATGTGATTCCACGCCGTTAATACAGGATGAACAGCAATGTATCCTTTTAGCCAACACTACTGTCGTCTGGCAAAGAATTTGTGCTTTTTATTCAGCAAATGTAAAAGTTTGACTTTGACAAGATAGCCACACTTAAATATTATGACCTATAATCATCAAATACCATAAAAAATCCATAACATTACTCTTTCATTCTCTCATTCAAATCAATGGTTTTTGAAGGTTTTTTTTTTTACACAACTCACAAATTGGCACACACTTCCTATTTGCTGGTGTGTGTCTGTACAGCACATGGGTGTCTGAGATCAGTCTGCTGAACAGCTTACAAACAAATCCGTGATTCACTTTCAAACACACCGAGCTGCCATCAATTACAGAAGAAGCTTCTTGGAAAATTTACTGCCACATCACCAAGGAATTGAGCAATCTTCTCAAGGTCCAAATGTTCTCCTAGATGTAGTGATTATCTGCAATCAGTGTCTTCTAAAGAAAGGAATCATTTGTTGCAGCTAATATTAAATGCAGACCAAATGCTTCAGTTCCGTCATAATCCTGACCTGACTCTTCCAGCCGACGGACCCGATCCCTGTGAAATGGCTCTTGAGCCTCGTTACAGGAAAGGACCTTCATTTTGTTTTGATAAAAACGAGGATGTAAGTTACTTTTAGCATACTTAGATAACTTCTGGTTGGGGCGGGAAAACATGATATACACAGTCTTCTTCTTCAACACATTAAAAACAAAGAAGACACATTTTAAAATAAAAGAAATTATCATTTCCTGCAAAAATGCAGTGTGAATGCTGAGTGCTGAATGACTTCATTGAGTTTAGTTGAAACCGGCAGAACAGAAGCTAAATCTGCAAAACCGTATCTAAATTACTGTACATAAAGCTGAATAATTCAAAAAGTATAAATATTACAAATACTGAAAGTCACAGCACATTACTCTTGATCAAGTTGAATGTTTTGATATATAAATAGTTAGAAAAAACATAGTTTGCAAAAAGCCCACTCATGAAACTATAAGCTGAAAAATGCTGCTAAATCAGCGTCCACTACTAACCAAACAGGCAGCAAATGCAACATTTTTATCTGAGCTGAACCAGTGAATAATTCCATCCATGGCACCTTTCCATGGCTAAATGATTTACATGTCACTTCTTCGATGTTTTCCCTCAAAAGCTGTGTGCACGGAGGTTTTTCCACGCAAAGATAAACAGTTCCTCGAAATATGAATCACTGAGCTAAACAAACATCTTCATAAGCTGCACAGAATCTTTGCGTGTGAAACCTTGGTGCTTGAAATCTGTTTGTTTTGATTCTATAGTTGCTGTTTTTTTAAGTTTGATTTTTGAGCTCCTCCACGCCTGCACACCCACCCACCCACATGCTAACTCATCTTTTAGGTGAATGTCTTACTATCTGCGCTAACTTTTCTGCTTTCTAACCTGATAAAGCTGTCCACCAATTGCTGCATGATTCTCTTTCTCTGTTTTTTTGTTTTTTGTTTTTTTTTCTCTCTCTTGTTCTCTGTGTGTTCTGCCTTGTGATTGTCTGTTGGCGGTTAGGATGAGGCCATGTGCCGAAGGAGCGCTGGCTCCCCATTGGCTTCCTCTCTGCTCATGTTTCTGCTGCCACTGTTCATGTGCTGTCTCGGGTCAGTCCCATAACGCGCTCTCATTACCATTTTATTGTTAATCTTGAACTCATTGGAAAAGTCTTTAAAGTTCCCTTTCTATTCTCAGCTAGTTTTCCCCACCTTCTCTCCTCTCTTTATTTGAAATCCCTCCTTTGTTCCCCTGTCCCGTGTCTCTTTCCATTGTTTTCCCACACTTGTCCTCATCACCTGCCACTCTCTCATATTATACTACTGTCTGCCTTCGCCTCTCTGTCTCTGCCTGTCTCTCCTCAACATATTCCCCGTCTCACCTGACTTTGAACTTCAAGCCCTGCTCTTTGTATCTGTCTTCATCCATCATTCTCTGTCTACAGTCTCCTGTGCCTCTGGTGACTTCTGATGTATCCAGACACCAGCAAAAACAGATCACTCACCTCTCATTTGCATCCAGATTTTCATACGTCTCTTTGAATGCTTCTCAACTTTATTTCCCCGTGCCAAGAAAATATCAAGACATTCCTCCTCTCGCTCTCCACATGCTATGAGTATCAGATCATACATAATGGTTGAGTACCTAAACACGTATATATATATATATATTCTCAGATTTGATCCTTCCTTCCTCTGTTCAGCTTTACTGTCTTGCATTGCTTGTCCAGCTTTTCATTTTCATGCAAAACGTTGTCTTAAATGAATCAAAGTGTTTTATTTTTTTACTATTTTACATTTTTCTTAATCCTTAAGTCTCAATAACATAAATCAGTCCTTATAAAGGGGAAATTAAATTGTTCACCTATATAATGACCATTTTTGTAACCAGAGGTTACTTTTTCATGGTTTATAAAACCAGTGGAAGTTATAGGATCGTTGGAGTATTAGAGACACTCAGAAGAAAAAGAAAATTAAAAATGAGAAGGGATTGTTTTTTTAATTTTTATTTTAGTTTTGAGATTAAAGTTGAAATGTCAAGCTTAATATGGCAATATTTTGACAGGAAAAACCCCCACAATGTTGATTAAATACAGTCTTGTCCTAAAAAGACTTTCTAAACATCTGTAACTTACAAAAATAGCTACATTGTTCGTCAGTAAAAGGATTGCAGCCAGGGCGAATTTTAAGTATTTAGAAGTCAAAACTTGCTGTATTTGATTCTTATTGTGAATGACTGCAACAAGTTCTACTAAAATACTGACTGTTAGTTTGTGGTTAAACCAGTCAAAGTGCATCCATCACCCTCAGATGCAATGACAACAACCGAAAAACAAATGGATCCAGAGAAAATGCATTTTCTGTGAAAGCTGAGTGCTGAAGGACAATCATAACAAAACTAAAATTAGCTCACTAGGTTATTTTGCAGTGCAACATTTATACAATCTGATCAACTATTTTTGATTTTAAGAAACACTACTATAAAAAGGTTTGTTGTTCTTCATCTAATAAGTCACTGTTGTAGTTATTTTGGTTTGCTTATGATGGGGATAACTTGTGAAATATCCCCTGATAAACTGATAAATTTTTAGCTTTTTCCTGGTTTTGACATTTGTTTTGTTAGAATAACCAAAAGCAGCACAAAGATGTGGCAACATTCTGTTTTGAAATGGCCAGAATCCAGTCTTGTGGTGGCAATGATGCATCTCATAAGTCAGTAAAGTATGTGCATGTACATTTAAAGAGGATAAATATTGCCTTATGCAGTTGTGGTATTGGTTTGTGTGCCCCCCTCGGTCATTGAATGTTTAGCGTAGCTGAGATTTTGTTATAGAGAAAGCCAGAAAGATGGAGGATGAGAGCTCCCACTTTCAAGCAAAAAGCCAGATTATGAATGTTTTTTTTGTTGAATGAAATGGTAACTCTGCCTCTCTTCCCTGCTTGGTGCCAGGAGAAGGACCCTGACTGTGGCGGAGTATCCGGCCTGACTCCCTCCCTTTGGCTCGTGGTGATCCTTCAGGTGGTCTTGCTCTGGGTTGTGACTGACTCCAGGTACCACGCCATCCCGTCATGACCCCCAAACAACACGAAGCAGTCTTACACACCCGCTCCCTCCAGTTCACTAACATGACTACCAGCATGCGGCGCTGCCACCGAAAAGACATCCGACGGAAGAAGAAACAAACAAACAAAAAGGCTGAGAACCCCACGTTCAAGTTTTCTTTTCTTTTTACTTTCAGGGGATTCTCCAAGTGACTGGACTGGGGTACATGTGACAAAAGAAATGTAGCTGAGAAGATTTGAGTGATTAGAAAGGTCTTCAACTATCCCTCGTTACTTCAGTGGTTCCCGCCAATCAGAGATTAATTTTGATTGGTGACTTCTGAACATTATTTAGCCTGATGTCATTGATTGAAAAGGATCGGACTGCCTTACACAGTCAAAAGGAACAAAATCACGATGAACTTGTTTATTGAAGGATGCTGAGAGGTTTTATTCACCACTGCCAAAACCAGTGCAAGAGTAGACTTTACTTTGAATCGACTTGCAGTGCTTAGTTGTTAGATATTTATTTTTTTGATTGAGGATTTGGCTGAGACTTCTCTCATTGATGCCAAATGATGACACCTGTCACCGTTCAGTTGCCTCTGCTGGGCTGTTGGTTCTTTAAGTCTGATTATCAGATAAACTCACCAAGAACCTTTTCTTTTTTAGTGTTTCTGAGGACATTATTTGTATTTGGGTCTGCTGTCTTTACATTTTACATCCCCTGTTTGCAGTGTGGAAATCCTGTTTATTGTAATCATAATTCTCAAGAGCCAACCCTTCCACTGCCACAGAGCGCTCGTTCGTGGGTGCGTGGATTTTAGCCCTAAAGCTGATTGACCGATCAGCTCAGGAGTTACCTGTGTTTGAATTTCCTGCCTTGATTTTGGGATCGCTCCAGGGAAATCTTTGTTGCCATAGAGAGCATTAACCAATCAGGATAAGCCTGGCTGGGGTCTGACGTGGCTCACTGGATAAACTCTCCTGTGCCATGTATTCTGTTTGATTCATTGAGTTATTATTTATTAGTTGTTTGAATGAGGCATCAGTACATCATTCAGCTGTTTGCCATCAGTTCCTCTTGTTTAGTTTACAGCTCTGGTTCCCTAGAAAATTAGGCCCTCTTGTGAAAATTACAACAAAACAAAATGCAATAATTTAAAAATCACACTCAGAAATTAAATATTGTTGAAAGTATCAAAGGTTTAAACTGATAAATCGTATTGGGTGATGTTATAGAATGCACTTCTCTCATTTGTCAGAGCTGTTGATTCTGAACAACATATAAAGGTTTTGGAGCAACATGAGCTACCATCCAGGTGATGGGTTTAGTTTAACCAAACAAGGCCAGACCAAATTCTGCGTTTATTACAATAGCACAGATCCATAGTAAAGGTTTGAGTGCTAAACTGGCCGACTTGCTGTTCAGGAAACCTTTAGGAGAAAAATAAAAAATCCAACAAACTGTTGAGTAAGAACTGGATCAAGTTTCAGATCACTTTCAGACATACAGCAGTCACTCTATGAAATTAAACACAAATTATTTTTTCTTCCCTTTTTTAATTACTTAACATCTCTAGGTTTTAGGGATTTGATACCATGTGACACAATACAGTGGTTCCCAAATTGGAGTCGGGACCCCAATGTGGGTCATAAAACAGCAAGTTTAGGGTCCTGAGTTGATTTCTAGAATTCAAATTAAGCTTAAAAATGATTGCTAATAGGCCCTTTTGTTTGTTTTTTGTGGCAAAATTGTGACAAGAAATTAAAACAGGATTCATACATTGACAATTGATTGTTCCCATCATGCCTTTGTTTAAAGGAATAGTCTTGTCGTTCTGTCAAATAGATATCAATAGTTTGTACCTTATTAGGGGCAGATGTCTTCCTCCACGATAGGTTAATGGATAGCCAAATGAGAGGCTGTGTTGTGTTGTTTTTCAAGCTTATAAAACTCTTAAAATGTAACATTAACTAATAATAAACTTGTAGACCTTTGCATTACACATTTTAATTTGGCACTTTTTTCTCAACCAATCAATGTCTGTGTTTATTTTTTATTTTTTACCTGATGTAGTGTTCTTTCCCACCAATATACAGCTTAGCAAGACTTGTTTTATAAGCCTGAATAATGATATAAAATAAGCCTTTGTTTGACTAGCCTTGCCTGGATGAAGACTTCTGCCCTTTTCTTCATACTCCGTGTTCTGTGAATGTCACGTCTGATAAGATACTGAGTACTAATAACCATTGGACAAAACATCTGTTCCAAAAAGACAAGGCTGTCCTTTTCGTGGCTTATTAGCAACTGGAACCACTGGTATAATACATCTACATCATTTTTTTTTCTTTTTTGGCTTCTCTGTCAATTCTAAGGAAACTTCTTTTTATTTTCCTCAGTATTTTTTTCTTGTGTGCCTTTCTGTTGCGTTTGTTAAATGTGTAAAATCTGTACGTAAAACTGAAACCGTGCTGATACTGCTTCAGAGGGTGGAGAGGAAACCAAAGTGTGGATTTGTTCTCCAAGACAAAAAGAGCTTGATTTTATGAGTGCACTATCCCATCAGACCCCACTGCTTTATAGAACAAACAAAATCTGCCAAAATCATAAATGACAACAAAATTATAACCATCAAAGAAAAAAAATCACCTAAAGATTTTAAGGTTCCCACAGCTGTCAGCCCAGAGGAAATTACTTGTTCTTTTTAGTGTCTTTTAATTGTCAAAAAGATTTATAGAGTATAGTTCTATAAGACAAAAATGATGTCAGACAGAAAACTTGACAAACTCGAGCTTTGAATCCTTGAGAAGAAAATGTCTTTTTTAATGAAACCAGCTGCACTCTGTGGTTTTGCCCTGCTGTTAATGAAAACTAATTACATGTAAAAAAAAAAAAAAAAACACCACTGGGAAAGCAGAGATGTGCAAGATTACCAACCTTCAGAAGAAACTTTGTTTTTAGTGCCTCTAAATGACAAAATATGCTTCCTGTTGAGTTACATTGGAAAACCGTGCCACTTACTGTTATTTACATCAAACATCACATTTTAAAATTATACTTTTTAACATGTAAATCATCATTACCGAAGGAAATTTGACTTTACCACAAATACAGCACTAAAACGAAACCAAGGAGCGCATTTACGTAGAGTACTCTATAAACACTGACACGTGTTTGCTGAAAGCTGTTTGGTTTGTTCTTTTAGTTTTAATTTCTATTAAGTCTTGGAAAAACCACATATTTAAACTATGTGCTTTACATCATGGCAAACCTCGACCATCTTTTGAATTCTGCTTTTAGCTAAAAACTCCCATCAGACTGAATGATGTCAGTTTTTGTGTTGGAGGCATTTCTCCAAATCAGATCAATGAATCATTTTGTCAGGGTTCTATTATGGAAAAGCTCACTCATTGTATTGAAACCAAAAATATCATCAGTAATTTTCCACGTGGTCTGAGGTTTTTCTGTATCTTTAATAAGCTAACAAAAACAATGTGGTGAAAATAACAGTGGTATGTTTGCTTCTCACTTACTAATGCTCAAGAAGTGCCATATAGTTGAACTTGTATTCTCTTGTGGAGAAACCTATTATCCTAATATAACATTTATGCAACGTTACCAAGGCACCCCGTTATGTCTCTGGAATTGTTTCCCCGTGCTGCATGGTAATGGCTGACAAAATATCCAGTGTGCTTCTGCTTTTGTGAGTGATGTTTGGGAAACACAATATCCTTGGTGTCAAAGCATTTGTCCACAGTAATAAGGTTCGATCAGCGAATACTGCCGTCCTCTTGAGGAGACAGCATTTGGCTTTGCTGCAGGAAAAACAAAGCAGACTGGTGATGTTTGAATGCACTATTTAGTCTTACTGGTCCAAGCCATTTGTGATTCACTGTTATCTACGCACCATACCAGTGATTTAGCCCATTTACTTCAAATCATGGATACTTTGCATTACTCAGAATCTTTTGGAAGATGTGCTATGCAGCTATCTGAAGAGTTTTACTACAATTTCCTTTCCAAACATGGAGTTGTAATGGGTATTCTGAATCTGTCGACTTTTTATCCAGTACCATTAGATAATTAAACATTTCTTGAAATAGCAAAAATACTTTGTTATACTATCCTAATATATTGGCTGGATTTGTCCCCTATACCATCATCAGACTACCTCTGACATGATCTCAGTTGGCTTTAAGACGAAATACGGCCTTGTCAACACACTGAAGTATAACACAGGGTAAAATAGCTTCAAAATGTCTGCATCATCATTGTGCAACTCAGTCACCAGATTAAAACATTATACCTCCTTCTTTAACCTGGGACTCTTCTGGTTCCAGTGTGTAAACTCAGTTCAGCCTTGGTGCCTTTTTCCAAGCTAAGTCCCATATTTGAGCTGAACATAACATCCCAGAAGTTGGGCTTAGATTTTAACAGAAAACCATCTTCCAACTGCTGCTAGTACTTGGATGTCCTGTACCCATTCTTGTTAGTGGCTACAACTCTGAGGAAAAAACGATTAAACAAAGCTGTGCTCGTCCTGGCTTTTTGAAGAGATGTTTTTTTTCCACTCAAATGCAGAGAAATGATTGAACTTTCAGCAACATCATGCTAGAAAAATACCATTAGTTTGGCTGTCCTACCTCCTATTTTTAGCCCATTTGACTACAGGCTGATCATTATACTGTAGATTTTGATTATTATTGGTAACCAAAGCAAACTTACACACCCAAAAACATATATTTTGGTGCATTGTAATAGAACTAATAGAACAGAGTGTAAAGAAATTTGTTCTAATTAAAATATGATTAGAGGAAAACAGTGAAACAGTAGCTGCCAGAATCAGAAGGTGGTGCATCCAGTATCATAAGAGTTAGAAATGACCTGTAGGTGTAGCTCTGCAGTAGTGTTGAAGTATACATGAACTTTTGTAAGGCTAAAAAGCTGGTATGGTCATTTGAGTTATTTTGGACAGAGAAGTGTGTGGTACATGTGAAACGGGTGAAAATGCAGTCCATCTAAATGCTCAGAGAACACTGAAAAACCACAAACTCCAGATGTTTCATTCTGCTCTAAGTGCTAAAATCAGATGCTGTCACCTCAGGAATAATAACTCGATATGATCTAAAGTGTTTCTGATTCTGTTGGTGCTCTCTTTATGAACTGCGTGGGTTGGCCTTTTTTCCTTCCTGAATTTTGACGATTGCTCTGTGTTTTTTTGCGTCTTTAACTTGCTTCCACTTTGGCAGACGATTAGCTCGCCTGTCAGTCTGTGTCTCTCAGCCTTCGGTTTTATGGCAAGTTTCTTGGTGGAAGTCGGACCTCACCAGACCCAGCTTTGGGGCGGTCTTGGTGGGCGTCTCTGGAAGTCTCCCTGGATTGTGCTTCAACTGTGGAACTTGATTCTTTAGAATCACACTTGTTTTAAAGCAAAGGTCTTCTTAACAAAACAAAAAACCACTGTTTATAATGCTGCGATGAAAAGTGTTTATTCATGTCTAAGAAGGCATATTCATAATAAAATTTTGCGATTAAAATATGTTGCTTTACGTTAAGTTTTGTCTTTTTTATTAAAAAGTGTCTGTTTTTGTCCACAGTAGATCAACACACATTTTCCATCCAACTGTGAGGAAAGTATCTCAAATCTGACCTCCCAGTGTTGAGCCGACATCAGAAACCTAAATCCAGCCAAAATCATCAACGTCCGGTAAAAGAAACCCAGGATTCGCACATGCAGTCGCATCTCTTTACAACATGGAATTTAGTTTGATAAAACATCCGTTAGTAAGACCTGTAATGTGCCTTTGGTCATAAATTTACAATAATTCTTGTTTTCATTCCCCTTCTGTATGCTGATCCAATGGTAGGTGACTCTGTCATTAACACGATCTACTTTACACATGTACTGAAAACCAGCTGTGCTCAAGTCCACAGTATTCCAAAGTTGTTATTCCTCCTCCTCACGGCTCCCAAAAGTCAAACTACTGGCTCATTTTACTCTTTATTATGGGTGTTAAAACTAACCAGAGTTCTGTGTGGAGCTCGTGAAGCAAACCTGAAATCCTTACGCTGCTGTGGGACATTCAGAATAAGGTCAATTATAAAGTCTTTAGTATTTGTTTTTAATGAAAAGGATCTTTATTGTTGGTAGCGCAGCTGCTGAACGACTGCACTGAGACCAATAATGTAAAATTATGGAATATAAAGATCTTGGAACAGTACGGGGCAAAACTTTAATTATAGGAAGTTAAAATTTAACAGAAATGACACAGTAAAAGTCTAAAAATTGAATTTCTTCTGTTTAGCTTATATGAACAATTTTAATATAATCACTATGTTTAATCTCTACTTTTAACAAATTGTATTTCCTTAAGTGGATGTGGTATTTTTATGCCTAAAGTCTTGTTTTCTGATGACAGCATCCTTTCTCTCCTGGGCTCTTCTGTTTTCCCCCACACTCTTCCTTTCCAGAAATGTTATTCCTCGTCTGTCACGGATGAGTTGCGATGTCAACAGCCCATGGATTTCCTGCCAGCAGCTCTGCGTTTTGCGTCTGGCAACAGGACGACCCTGTTGGTTTACACTGCGGGGTCACATCTGTTGTGTTTTTGATTGTTATCCCAAGTCTGAGGGCTGGTGTCCCTCCCTATCTGGCCCCCAAGTCCCAGAAGTAAACAGCCTCTGGAGTAAATGCGAAAAGTTTATTAAGAGAGTAATTACATTTGCAAGTATTAACAGTTCTCTCATTACAACAGCAGGTTTGTTTTTACGAAAATGGGCTTTCCAAAGGTTGTAGAGATGGTGTCGTATGATGTGAATCTTCATGAGCTGCCTTCGAATCACCGCCTGGCTCACCTTATATACATACCCTGCCCTCCAAACTCTCGATTTCTCTCATTTTAATTTTCTGGATGAACAAGATGTTTTTGCGTTCCTCCTCCTTTTTCTTCAAAAGCAGTTTGTATATCAGAAAAAAATATTTGTCCCCATATGGACCCTGTTTAGTGTCCACGGACAGCCTACATCTGTGCAAAAGTACAACAAACCTGTTTGACTTTTGGCACAAATGCAGTGCACGGAGAAATCTTTACGCACACGCTTCTTGGAAAAAAGGAAGTATTTTGTGGGTTCGGCTTGGTAGAAAAAGCATTTTGAGCCTCGAGTGATGACAAAGAGTGAGGATCAGACCACCAAGGCATTGTTGAGGTTTTGTTTCCGCTCTGCTTGCGTTTTTGCTCTTCTGTGTAATTTTGAAAGTCTGACTTTGAGCTCAGAAGTAAGATTTGTAACAACTCCAAATCCAAAATGAAGATGTTGTTTTTTTTCTAAATTTCTGTCACCTCATAAAGATGTTGTTTGGCCAAGACTCAACTCATCACATCATCTTTTTACTCTTTTGGTCTATGATAAAAATAAGATTCATAATGAATATCAAAGTTAATCTATATGGTTTTTTAAAAATAATTTCTAAACAGCTCCTGCATAGTTACTTACGACATGAAATGTGAATGACATAACACCAAGTTATGTAATAAGGATACTTAAAGTTCCAAATTAGAAATCCAACCTTATGGGTGGTTATGGATGTAACAGCATCATTAATTATGACCATATGGAGGAGCTAATGGCTAGTTTGAGTGGAGCAACACCAAGGTGGATTGTAGCGGTCTTAAAATTTTATTAGTGTTCAAAGCAAATGCCATTTTACAAGCCTGTACATTTCCATCAGATTAGCTGTTAGCTTGTCAAACTGTTCAGATTAAAAGTCTGTTTCTCCAATTTGAGGTCATTAATTTGTATTAATTAGTCATAACCTTTGTTCTGAACTATCCTTTTAACCATGTAGCATGTTGTGAACTGACAAAGAGTAGCTGGAGTAAAAAAAAAACAAAAAAAAAAAAACATGGTATTAGGCATTTTTAAGAACCTAACCAAGGATCCAAACCACAATATGAGTTAAACAGTTGTTAATTTAAAAACTGGGCAATGAAAAAAGTCTGTTTTGGTGAAAATTTTTATTTGCAGTAGAGACAATATGCTTGTTTTATGGCGGCTTGTGACATTTTGTGGGGAGGTCAGCAGCAGCTGAGCTTCCCGATTCCTTTAATACAGCACATTTAAAATCCAGGTGAAGAACTCCTTACCAGAACCAGTCATCTTGAACAGATGGCTTCAGAAAAAGCCAAAGCCTCTCTCATATTTCCAAAACAGCTTATATTCCAAATATCCTCCACCTGTTCTGTAACTGTACAACTGTGGATCCCTGTTGAGAATTCTGTTACTTTGTGACTCATCTGCTGGTCATTATTGTACTTACTTTGTTGTAATTGTTGCAGTCTGGTAGCGTTTGCTTTGCGTGTTCCTTTCATGTTTTTTTTTTTTTTGGGGGGGGGGTAAAGAGAAAGTGAAGCTCAGGTGGAGGTCTGAGTTGTAACAAGAAGGAAGACTGTACAGTAACCACAGCAGATGTGGAACGATCTGTCTCTCTGAGGCCACACAGTGACCAGCACCTCAGCTTTATTAGACAGTTTTTTTTTTTTCTTATGTACACAGTTGGGTATCAGCTGCCATTACCGGGAAATACGAGTTGTTTTTACCTCAAAGGAGGGAGAGCAGGAGAATTAAAAAGAAAACAAAAAAAAAAACAGGGAAGCACTTTCAAAGATTTGCAGACAAACTGGAGGTGAAAAAGAAACCAGCTGTCAAAATGTTGTCTTTAAATGATGGGAAAATGTTCTCTCGTTTGACCCCTCAGTTATTTTT
This sequence comes from Kryptolebias marmoratus, assembly GCF_001649575.2. Taxonomy (NCBI): domain Eukaryota; kingdom Metazoa; phylum Chordata; class Actinopteri; order Cyprinodontiformes; family Rivulidae; genus Kryptolebias; species Kryptolebias marmoratus. The sequence continues at coordinate 10,913,605 of NC_051447.1, read as the reverse complement.
CATTGATACAGCTGTAGATTTTAGAACTGTAGGGTTAAGTCATATTTGAATAACCTGTGGCCAACTTCTTTTTCACCAGAGGGCCATTTAGACTTTAATGGGGTTGAAGGGCCACAGATTGAGCTAAAAGATGGACTCAGTTTGTCTATCTGCATATGTCATGCACATCACATCATCTGCAAAAATACAGATGATGTTTCTGATGATTGTAATGATTCTACTGATGTTTTCATGATGTAAAGCACTTTGAATGCCTTGCCGCTAAAATGTGCTATACAAATAAATGTTTACTTACTTTTACTTTTTACAAAGAAAAAATACTATTTTGCACATTTTTTTTTTATAGATTTTGTATAAATATCCTTTTAAACAGGTATGCAAGAAGTCCCTTCCAGGGTCAGGCTGGTGGCCCTCAGGTCTTATTTTGCCCATGTGTGCTTTAAATCATTACTGTGATTGAGATAGAAATCATTCAGATGACAAACAAAATTTAATTTGTCTCGTTAAATTTAACAAAAGCAAAAACTTGGGCAAAGAAAACTAAAAGCCATCCATGCTGGTAGATTTCACAAGCAGAAGAGATGTTTGTTTGACTTGGATGAGCTCGCTCCGTGAAGGAAGTGCTCAAGTCTTGTTTGATAAAAGTAATTAACCAACAAAACAATGAGTCAGTTGTGCAAAGCGAGCACATTTTTTTTCCCCCACGCCGACTATTGTTTGACTTATTCTATCAGATTAAACTAATAAATTCATCCTCGGAGTCACAAACAATGACTCACTTTGTGAGACTTTGTATGACTTTTATGGGTTGTGTTACAGACTCTGATCAGATGCGACTGAAGTTACGCAACACAGACGTGCAGACGGGAGCTCCGTCAGAGTGTGACTTATTCCCTTTGTTGTGAGCTGCAGGTGTCTGAGCAGCACTGCGACTCAGCACTTCGTCCGTGTGCAGTCACACTGTGATTAAGCACCGAGGTCTGGCACAAGTGGACAGTTTATCTTTTAAAGATCCCCTGACATGCCAAGCCTCCATTTATAGCAGCTAAACAAACGTACAGCTGCATGAAGCTATATGCAGACGCTCCTTCAAACCTCACTTTACTGCGCTTGCAACAGCCTACAGCAGATAAACAAACTTGTAAACCTCCACGCCTCCACACACAGACCTGTTTGAACACTAATTCTTCAGACTTTCCTAAAGCAAAAGTGGCTCCCCTGACTCATTTACAATCTGCCACCTGTAGTGCACACCACTCGTGCAAAGAAACTTCAAAGAGCTAGTGAATCTGTGTGTGGCGCTTCAATAATTAACTGCAAATGTGTGTTAATCTGTGCATAATTAGTGCAGTGGAAGTTGTTGTTGAAAAGCTAACACGAGTCTCCTGAAATCAACAAGCGCTCTGCCTTTTGGAAGACAAGCAGTGCCCCCCCAATCTTTAGGATGAGCTAAGTTTTTATAAATAAATAAAGTTGCATATTAGAATCAATTTCTAATTTTTTTTCCTTTATATTACAGCACAACTTTGGCTTTTGGTTTTACTAATTGCAAAGTCATAAAGACTGGTTAAAAACAACAAGGTAAGAAATAAAATCACCATGCTTTACTAATAGTGATGATAAATGTGTCCTTAATTTAAAATATTTATCAGCAGAATTTGTCACTGGATTCCTATTGCCACATGCAATTGTTTACTTACAGAAACGACAGAAATTAGGTCATCAGTGGTGACGCTCATGGAGGAGCTGTATGCGTTATAGCAGTTCGACCATTTGGATGTTTGGTACGTATTTATACTCAGATCGGTTGAGTCAAGTATGCAGGTAAAAAAATACAAATCTAAAAGAAGTATCGCAAATTCAGCTTGTTTAAGTGCCGAGGTCTGTCTTTGTAGCACTCCACCCCCCCTGCTTGAGTCACGATATTTATTCTTGACAGTAGTTTGACACATTCTTTCTTTATTTTCACTTTTGACAGCAGATTCACTCTTAGATTTCTACCTAAACATCTCAGAGATTCATCGCTTGTTCAGTTTCCAACAGATTTGTTTACCTTCACAGACTACAGTCAGTCTAACGTAGATCAGTCATGTAACCCAGGCTTCCACATACTTGCCTTAATGTAAACTAGTCCTTTGTTTACACTGAGTGCATTCCTGCATTTCAGAAGCAACAATAACGTGTTTCCAAAATGAGCCAGTCTTGGAATCTGCTAAATCTTCTTGGAAGTCTTTATGCAGAAAGACTATCTCAGTCAACTTGAGAACATAAAAGATAAAGACCAGAGATCCAGAGTAATTATTGCTCTAGACAGCTTTAAAAGAGTTCAAACAGTCTTGCTCCTTGGAAGCCAAATCTTAAAAAAAGGAATGAATTGAGCTTTATGCGATCTACATTACGACCTAAAACACCTGATACAGTTTTATTTGTCCTGTTTGTAATTTTTAGTGCTGACCAGCTATGAAAGGACATCCATGAAGTCAGTAAATGTAAAAATGAACCACCACTTGTAAATATGTTTCCAAAAGTATGAAGAGGAAGTTTGTGTTACTTTACGTCAGGTCTGAGGATGTATGTCAGATGTGTACACAGGTTTGTCCCACTCTGTAAATTGGTGTCTGAATGTGTGTTACTGTGTGTCTTTAGGGGAGGAGCGGGGTGTGTTTTGTTAAAGTGAGGTCAAACTTAGGTCCAGGTAATTTGCCACATATGAAACCTGACTCCATTCCAGGAGACCAGTGCAAGTAAACGTTTCAAAGCTGCAGGAAATCTATTAGCACCTGGTGGGACTCCCCACACGTCCCCCATCCCCTGTCCCACCTTAGTTAATAAAGCCACACAAGACCACCGCACTCCTGCTGTGCCACTAAAAGCAGGGGATTAGCGGGTGCGTGTGTGCGCACGTGTGTCTGTCTTTGGTGTGCGGTGAGGTGTGCGTTTACACCTCAAAGTGTGTGTGTGTGCGTGCAGAAACTGCATGTAATGGATCTGGACCTGTCCCCTTTTTTTTTTTTACACACGTGCAGCCAGTTAGCAGTGAATGAGGTGCCAGACAAGCATGCAGCAGCTGCCACACGAGAAGCAATACCTCATGGTCCAGTCGCACAGCGCTGACTCCAGGTCAGTTTCGATGTTTTGCTCAAATTGCTGATGTAACATCAGTGTCATCAGTTTAGCATTACCCTTGTTAGCCTGTTGTAGCGCTATCATTTCGTTACTTTTGTTAAAAGAAGCAAAAGTTCAGTGCTTAACAAACTTGGCCACCTCGAGGTCTGATCAATTCTTCTAAGGCCTTGTCCCCACAGAAATAGTTTTTCTAAATCAATGTTTTTGTCACTTAAAAGTGTATCCTTTTAAACTGTCTTCATCACACCTGGAAACACAGAAAATGACTCAAAACACGGTAGTAACTAAGCTAGGATTGTATGGGGTGCTGTAACTCACCATAAACAGGAAATAAAGTGCATAAATCTTGAACATTTGGTGCAAATGGGAAGAAAAACTAGTACAACTAGTACAGCCCTTTAGCTTTTAAATTTCTTCAATTTTCTAATAATTCAAAACACACAAAAAATTATGCATTAGGCCTATCCAGGCGGCTACGTTTTAATCTACCAATGTTTGGTTTAAAAAAATCTAAGATGGTAACCCCAAGACTTTAGAACTTGTAAACAAACCTTTTGGTAGCATCCCTGTCTTCTAGTCTACTCTGAAGCCATTTACACGACACTTTACCTCGTATGGCCTGTGATACATCTTGTCTGTTTTTAGTATTGTTGGTAGCAGTAATTGATACTTATATTGAGCCAGACTGGAACCAAGACAGAATTTATAACCTAAATGACACATTTATCTCTTTAATACCCAAAAATTGCATATTGCGCCCATGTACAACGTATATATACAGCTAACGCTGATCTATTGATTCATCTTTTTTCCTCCTGTCACCAAATTGAAGCCATAGAGAACCAATACCCGACTGTTTTATCAGATACATCCCAGAAATAACATTAAACATGCTTTGTAACCTTGACATCTTGAACTTGATGGGCTGTTCCTGCTTCTCTATTTAGTACACAATATTTTTCTCAGAACAAGTAATTTTGGAAATGAAGCTTTTTTAACTGAAATAATTAGTCACACTAGTTTTGCTTTCAGTATTTGTGTTATTAGATATTGTTTTTTCATCCTTAAGCTTAAGTTTAGTTTATATATTTCTTTTTACTTATAATTTAAAAAAATACCATGAATTTAATCACTAAATTGTCTGCGTTTATCTGTCTTCACTGCTTCAAAGCCAGACAAAAAAAACAAAACAAACAAACAAAAAAAATAGTGAAAATCTTGAATTAAAGCGTTGGTTTGCATAAGTTTATTTAGACCTAATAAAATTTAAATCTTCCTCTGAAAATTTAAAAATGAGATTATTTGATGTCTGTTGGGCGTTTGGGCTCGCCCGCTCACCTACTCACCGACCAGCTTGTGTTTGGGATCCAACCTAATTGGATTTATGTGCGGGAATGTTTTCCAAAGCCACACTTGTGAAATACCTCCACATCTGCTGCCCATTAGCAGTGGACATAACACACGGCAGAGAGAGAAAAGCCCCCCCCAACGCCTTGATTCATTGGACTGCAGCTCTGCTTTTATTGCAGTGAAGGAAAAAAAAAGGCTCACAGCAGCGTTTCAGCTCAGCGATTGCTGCTTTTTCTGTCCTATTCCTTCCTTGCTATCATTTTGATTTGTTTTATTCTTTGATCATTTGAACCCAAAGTTTGCTGGTTATCTTTTCGTCCAGCCTCTCGCTCCCTTTATGCTAAAAACCTTTCACAGCTGTTGTCATTTCTCTCCAGGTACAGCCATATTGTCTTTGGAGGTTTGCTCACTCCCTTTCATCTATTTCCTTTCAGTCAAATGTATTCTCCTGTTGAATCCTTCTTTCTAATTCTTCCAACAGGTCTTGGTTTCCATCTGCTAACTCAGCCCAACTTCCCTGCCCTTTGTGGTCTTCTGCTCGGTGATCAGACAGTCATCCATCTATGTCACCCTGACTTCCATCTCTAAACCTTTTCCCTTGTCACTCCCCAAGGCAAGGCCGTCCTCCTGTTTCATCCCTCAGTAGGCACAAGGAGAAACAAGCAAGGGGGTCTGACAACCCCTTGACCCCTCATCTGTCATCTGCGAGGGGAAAAGCACCCTTCTAATTGGGGGGAAAGCGTTGAGGGGTTGGGGGTGCAGCGTTGGAGGTTGTTATTCTTGTGTCGGAAGGGTCAGAGGTGAAAAAGGGGAGATCACACCGGTGATTAGCCCTCTTCATGTGCAGAAATGGAGGGAAACAAGGACACAACGGGGTGTTTTTTGGCCAGCTGGGGTGTAAAGATATTAAAAGGAAATGGGTCAAATTTAGCATTTGGGATGATTGAACCTGCGAGGGGTGTTGCTGCAAGTCAAGGCAGGCATATCAGTAAACTGGTAAAGGGAGTTTTCCCAAAAGCCTGTCACAGTCAGATTGAAAAACAGGCTCAAACAATTTTGCATGTGTCTATAATCAAAAGTAGTTTATTAAAGAACTCTACAGGGACATCATAAAATGTCATGCTTTTTTTTCTTCTTTTTTTAAATATGATTTTAGCCCTTTGCACCTAGCAAAAGTGTTCATAATTTCAGTAATCAAACTCAGAACCAGCAGCTGGATAAACAAATCAATTTAAAACCACGTACTGGCTATAAGAAAACGTCAGAAAACTAGTCAAATGAGGCAGCATTTTGTGAATGCTGACAGGTTTTGGATGCTGCAGGAGACCCTCTCTAAAGCCTCCTTTCCTCCCTCAATCCACCTGATGATGAATACAACGTGTCTCCTTGGGTGTCCCTTCTGCACCTCCTTACTTCCCCTGTCCACACCTCTCAACGTGGCTCGTAAGCCATGAAATAGATGTGTGGGAGACTTTCCAGGCTCAACTGGACCTCAAACATTAGCTACGTTCAGTCAAGTAAAACTGAATACAGCCCTGTGTAATATTACTGAAGTGACTACTGATAACTTCAATAGTTAAAAAAAAACAACTGACCACTGAAACAAAATTGACTACGCCACTGGTTTGCACTTACCACAATTTCATATTGGCTTAGAAATTATGACTGACATCTGACAAAAAAAAATTTAAAGTTCTGAAACTAGGCAAAAAATAATAATCCATGTATCCATCTTTCACATATCTATGGTCAGGGTGTGGATGCATCAGGTTCAGGAGGGAGACTGAGAACATTTTCAAACATTCTTGATCAGAGACAAAGATGATTGTTAAACTGTCAGTCATTCAGATGTGAACTTGATGAGGACTATGTGAATAAAGTCTTAACACTGAAGCACATAGGTGGGATTATGATGATATGGGCATGAATGCAAAAAAATGTTGGATAATGGCTCCAGCCATGTCTGCTGACTGTAATGAATCTGTTTCCAGAAGCCTGAAAGAGCAGGCATATTCAAAGTTCCAACAATCCAAATGATATTGCCAAAATTACTCAAGTTTCTAAAGAAGAAAAATATGAAAGCTATAAAGTAGCCAAATGTATCACCTCATGTAAATCTAACGAAAAGCAAAATGTACCCTGCAGCAAAGAACATCTGAAACTACTCTATAAAATTTGTACAAGACTGGACCTCCTGTTGAGAGGTTTGAGTCTGAATCAAAAACATACAAAATACAGGAAGAAAAACGAGTCTCAGAACAAAGGTGTCCTAATGTTTGTTGGACTGAGCTCCCATGGGTCTCATACTGCTGTGCAAAAAAGTTCATTTGACTAAAGATAGAATTACATCTGTTGTCTCACTATCAAAAAGCCACTTAAAGTCGAATTTTCCTGGGTTTTTTATGATGACATTCACACTATGTTGATTTACTAGTTCATCACTCTGCCAGTTAAAGAAGTATGTGCACATGTTCATGTATGCCGATTGCCTAAAGCAGTGAAAACTCAAGTAATACAGGTCCGTTGGAGCTAACGACTGCCAAACAAGTGGACATGCTTCCAAGCTACTCTGTTTCAAATTCTTAACTGACAAGGTCCAAGCTTCATTCCTGAATCTGGAAAAACTTATTGATGCCATAAACATCCATAGAGAAGATGTCAGTCATAGCTGGAAGGAATATTTTAGTGTTGTCAGCCCAAAACTGTCTTCACGTTGGTTGATTTTCTTGACTTTGCCAAAGCGTCGGAGCCAGAGGTTGCCAGCAGTCAGATAGCTTTAGAAGCAGGTTTTACTTTAATATTTTCACATCTCTTTGGTTTAGTTGGCGCAAGTCTTATAGAAACATGTAAAATTGGAGGCCTGTTGTTCCATGCCGGAGTTTTAGACTTGGATTATCTTTTGTTGAGAAATGGAGTTATAGTTGTTTTAGTCAAACCTTATAAATTACATAATACGCAGTCTCATAGGATATTGTGAGAGGAGTTAGATCTCAGAAGACATCAGCTACTACCATACCAAATTTTAAAAAACTGTCAAACTGACTGTGTTATAGCCATGTTTGTGTTGATTAGCTAGGGTGGTCATCTTTATTTGGCTTGACTCCAAAAGTTAGTAAGTTGTAAATGTACACCCAATGATTACTTTGCAAATGTTTCATTTAAATCCATCACCAGAGGGAAAGCAAAGATCACAGTATCTCTCAGAATCCTTCTTATGTTTGAGTGCTGGATTTTAAGTGTGATCTGAGTTCATCAAAAAACCATCTGGTAATTAATCAAATAAAAAAACATGATTTTGTGTCTGTTACAATGATTACATCTTAAGCCAGTATTTAGATAAGATGACTTGTCAGTCTCATACGTCGCTGGGCTACCAATTTTCACATGCTCTAATTAACTATGCTGAAGAATGACTGACATTTTGGAATCCTCGGCAATGGGCCTGGAGTGAATAAAATAAATCAGAGAAGTTAATACTCCCATTGCTTTGCTCCATTTTAAGAAAAAGCAGTCCCACTTCCAACATCTTATCCCTAGATGCATAATCAGCTGTCAAACCCAACTTATTTACCCAAGGCTTGTGAAGCACATGGGACAGGGCGAGGCGTAATTCAAAATGTACCAAACTACAAAAACTCGCTCTGAGGCCGATTTTTTTTTTTTTTTTCCTCTTTTTGAGTGTCTGGATTTCTTCTTTGCACTGACACTGATTGACATTGCGAGTGTGACGTGTGTATGACTTCCATACACACACACATCCACACAACCATGCACCTGCTTGTCCACTTCTGTGCACACGTGCATGCAAACCAAAGAGAGAGGGGGTAAAAAGCAGAAATGACCTGTAAGCATCTTAATGAGGGAAGGCCGGGTGTCTGGCATTTACCTCAAACCATTTCTTCCCCCTGCTGTTCTCTCTGGAGGGCTTTAAGTCCACCACCCGTTAACGGCTGAAGTGTGGATTTCCTGTCAAATCGGGGTTAGAGCCCAACAAAAGTCCCATATGCCAGTACCTAAAACAGGATCATTTACAGCTGCTCCATTTAAACACACACACTTCATGTCGTACAATGTCCCAAATGGGATTTACACTGAACCTGTAGTGCTCATTGTTGTCTTTGTAGTGACCTTATTGCACCTTTTATGGTACTTTTAAACTCCCCGATCAATGTGAAATCCCTTTAATGAAAGTATAATAAATTTTTGATATATTAGACTTTGTCAAATCAGATTTTTATACTGCAACCTTCAAGATGAATACAATAGTTCTGAGCTTTTTAAGAGGCTGATTTCAAATGTTCCATTGGACTCCACTTGGCACCGGTTTTTCCTCCCATATCTGGGTTTCCTTTGAGGATTGTTTGAAGAGCACGACCAGTACTCCCTCACTCCCTGACAGATAGTTTTCTTCTCTGACGTGAGAACAGCTCTTTAAAGACCAGATTCTGGCACAGCAATGCATCACCACGCTGGTTCTCTGTGATTTGGTCTCATGTTTGTCACTTTAGTGGGCACATTAATCAGACAGAGGCGCATAACAAGTTTTCATGATGCAAAACAGAGAGCTCAGACTTTTCAGGCTCATTATTGCCCATCCCTGAAAGGCGAAGGTGGACGATAATGTTTTTAATCATGACTGTGTGTGTGATTGTCTGTCCGTTACCAAAATATCTCATGAACCAGTAGATGGATTATTGAAAATATCAGGAAATAATCATTGAATTTACTTCTACAGTTGATTACTTTTTGGAGTCAAGCCAATTCAAGATGGCCATGATAGCCAACTAACCCTAAAAATGCAACAATTTGCTATAATCCAGTAAATTTTACAGATATTGTGCTACATTTTGCTTTGGTTGTAGCTGAGAGTCGATTACAACAAATACTCTGTGACATCTCTTGATATTGCATGAGATCACTCATAAGGCTTTTTTCAAGGTTTGACCAAAACTGCTACACTGTCATTTCTTAACATAAGTTGATCTTAGTCTTAAACTTTGGCATGAAAGACAGTGGGTGATATGCAGTCCTTCAAAGAAAGCTCAGATTTAATTTTTCCACAATAAAGTGAAAAAAACTTTTTAAAATAAAATACCAAAAAAATATTCACTTTGCTGAAGTATTCCAGTACTATCGGTTCTTGTTGTTTTTCTGCAGCTTGACTGGAGTCCAACTGTTCCTAAATACTTTTATTAGACATGACTTGGAAAGATGCACACCTGCTTGCATTGGTTTTCATGTTTGATTGCCTATGTCAGAGTGGAAACCAGTCCTCAAAACTGAGAAAAACCTGCATCAAGGCACAGATCTGTGCAATGCAACATTCCATAGCATTTGAAGAATCCAATAACACAGTAGCCTCAATTATTCTCAAAGGATGTAAATTGAAACCGCCAATGTTGTTCTGGAGTCTTACTTCCAAGCCAAAAGGAGTAATCAAAGATCTTAGTCTGACATGTAACCAAAAGACCAGTGGTTATGATGGGAGTTTGTTCCAGAGTTCCTTTATGGGCAGGTGAGAACCTGTGAAAAACATAATTCTTGCAGCATTCCACCTTTTATGGGTGGTCAGACAGAAGGCATTCTTCACCAATAAGTACATTACAGCCTGCCAAGAATTTTTGGAAATGTGTCCAAAAATCATAAGGAGCATAATCCATTTACAACTCTAACGAGATGAAGACCGAAGTATTAGACTGCAAATCCTAACACCGTGTGTTGAGGAAACCTGGCACCTATTACATTCACATCAGCCTTCAAGTCAGAGTGATGGCCACATCAAATAGTCGGGGAAAGAAAACAAAATTAGAAAGTGGAGCGCAATTCTGAGAGAGAATCATTTTCCTGAGTTCTCAAGATCTCCAGCTGGGAAAAAGATTTACATCGTAAGACAATGGCCTGAAGAATATTCATTCCTGTATTTTCCGTGCTCACTTTGTCTTGTTTAGAGTCTGGAAATTATTCAACCTGCCATCGAGCAATCTCGGACAGATCACCAGTTGGCCTCAAGAAGATCAAGAAAATTTAAGACTGGCTTTAGGAAGACATTACAAGTATTGAAGATTTCGTTTTGGAGACATGGGAAAAACTTTGAAATGAAAAATGTGCCAAGTTTGAAGATGCCTTTCCAAAACGACACAAGTTTATAATTGGTGCTAATGGTGCTTCAACTCAGTACCATGATGAAACTTAATTTCCTATTATTAGCCAAATCCTTACTCCCACCTTTCAACCCAAAATTTAAAGTCACAAGGGAAGTGGTTATGGAGGTATCTCACTGAGTTGCAACTGTTAAGGGACTAGTTGGTGTGTAAAAAAAAAAAAAAAAAAAAACTTGCTAAATTCCAAGAAAATAGGTGAATTTTCAGCTTAAGTCTCATTGAAATGAGTGTTTGCAACCAAATGGCTATCAAACCATATGGGCACATTTTTAGCAGCCAGTTTTTGAAAATTGTGGACTTTTTTGTGTGCATGGATTTCAAACTATTCTTGGCCGTGCATGTTTTGTTGCCCACCTTGTTTTGTACCTACCTTGGCAGCTGCCCCCATGTTTGTGATTTAATCTAAAGGAGCACACTTTTAAAATGGAAATGGCAAGATTTGGACCAGTTTTTTAATAATTGATATTTATCAGCGTAGTTTTTAGATGTGGACATTTAATTCAGATGGTTTCTGTCAAAGGAGAGCTCCTGTACAGGTGCTGAGATACAGACCTAGTGGTCTTGAGACTGGTTGAAGATGCTATTTTGAAAGAAACGTTAAGGCACAAATTTTTTAACACGTTCAAAACTCAAATTCCTCTGTGATTCTGGCAAGGAAGTTGAATCCTGCGAAAGTTGGAAGACATTTGAGAGACTCATTCATGAAAGTCGTTTGCCAGCTACTTGCAGCTTAGTGAAATATCCCCTTTTGAGTCAACATAATGGGACAGAACCTTCAAGAGGTCAATAATCCATCTTAATGCCATTTATATATTTTTATAAACCAAAAAGTAAAGCTCTCAATTTACTGGTCTGTCTACATTCTAACCCCCACCTAAGGTCATGTGGTATGGATTTTAACCAAAAAACATGATCCCAGATGTAAGCAGCTGAAATGAGCTTCCTCTATAGGGTAGCTCATAGTAGAGCCACTGCTCCACTGCATCAAAAGGAGTCAGATAAGGTGGTTCAGGCAACTGGGCATTTCCAGGCATGTCCCACTGGAAGGAGACCATGAGAGAGACCCAGAGCTTGCTGGATATCCACTCTGATCTATGAGTGCCTTGCAATCCCCCAGGAGGAGTTGGAGAGTGTCACTGGGGGAGAGGAATGTCCGGGTTTCCCTCCTGGACCTGTAGGCTTCACAACCTGACCATGGATAGGCTGCAGAAAATAGATAGATAGATGGATAGATAGATAGATAGGTAGATGGATGAATGGAGCAATAACTTACATTTATAGAGTTTTTGTTGTTGTTGTTTTTGCTAACACAACTTATACCCTATTCATTTGAAGTGCCTCTCTCTAAAAAAAAAGCTGTGTTTGAATGGCCAGATGGCCGTATTCCTCCTGCATCACAAAAAAATCAGGATATCCTTACCTGTTGAGTGTACAAAATGTAGGAAGAGGGAATGGGTGAAATAGGATTCAGCCTAAATCAAGGGTCTGAATTTTGTTTTTAATCAAAGTGTGTGGGGGCTGATCACTGGTTGATGATTTCTATGGTATATAGTCACTCTGTTTTACTGACTTCAATTTTAACTGCCATAAACGGGTTCTGCAGTAGGTTTTCTTGCTACCTTGTGCCAGTGTATGAGTCTAAAATTACATGCCCTGAGCGTGCAATCTGGTCGTTGTCTTGAGTTGCACATGATTTATAACAATACAATTCTTCAAAGCCTGAATAGACTGAGCTCACAGGCTGGATATGGCCCAAAGAATGCCAGTTGATGCGCACAGGAGAAATAGTGGTACCTGTATGCAAGCACTTTATGTAAATTTATTTTAAGAATTGCATTTTAAGCACATACAAATTCTAAAAATCTGTTAAAGATTACTCTGAAACATAACAAATGTGGAAAACTAAAGGGGTCTGAAAGCCTTCCATTTGTCTTATATATTTCCAATTCAAGTAGATCATAAACGCGTATAACTTCAGTCAGCTTGACTGATTGAATGATGCTTTATCAAAACCAAGGTATCGCAGATTTCTGTCACTTTGTTTCAGTTGCCAAGAATAAAGTGTCGAGATCTGGCAGTTTTCTTGCATCATCTAGGACCACTCACTGTGCTTTAGTCAATACATTATGTCTGAGCTCTTTCTAAGGTACTGCATTAGGAATTTTGCAATGAGCTAATCCTCTGAGGATGCAATCAATACTTTACGCCAAGTGCTCTTTGGCGCACCATGTAAAGAATCCCATCTGTCTTTTCAGCTGAGCCAAAGGGAGGCCGGTGAGGAGACACAGAGGAAGACCTTGTCAAGAAAATCCAGCCTGATTCTAATCAGTCCAACACGGATCAACGCCATTATCTCCACCACTCAAGTCATGGTGCCTTGTCCAGTTTAGTGGAATCACATCAAACACTGTTACAAATATTTTTAGGTCATGAAGAATCTTTCCTATCTACAGCCAGCAGCAAAAGTCCAGCCTGCAAGTAAAAAAAAAAAACAAGTTCTAAATGTGAGTAAACTTGTTGATTCTTACAAATAGGTTAGTGAAGACATTGTAGTCATTGGCTGTTTCTGATGATGATGATGATGATGATGAGTTAAAAGGACAGATCACATTTGGAGAAGATTTGACTATCCTGACCAAATAGGTTAGTTTTTTTTTCTTCTTCAAATTCCGGATATTTAAACTTTTGACAATTTGTAAAACTATCAGTTAAAAATGTAAAGTCTATGAAAGTTGTAATTGGTGGCAAAATCCATAAAAGATATTTAATTACTTCACAAATTTAACCAGTAATCCACGAAGGAAAGCACAATGCCTGCTGCCTTGCGTGTCAAAGTTTCAAGCAAAAATCTTGCACGATCTGTAAGTGCTCGGAGTACGTTTTGTAGGTGACTCTGCTACTACCACATCGACTTTTACCTCTGTATCCATAAATCAGACAAAGCTATAGTTATTTTTTGGGGTTTGCTAAAGTTGTTTAGTTGTGGTGACCATCTTGAACTGGATTGGCTCCAAAGGTTAACCACTTCTAGATGTCTGTCCAATGGTGTCTGATGAGATGCTAATAGGCTGACTCCAACAGTTAAAGCCAACGTTTTAAGCAAAAATCTTGTGCAATCTGTTAGCCCTCAGAATATATGTTGGGGATGACTTTCAGCTACTATCACACCAAATTTTAGTTGATTTTTTACAAACATTTACCTAGTTAAAGCCTTTTTTGTTTGCTCATGTTGATTAGCTGTGGCAACCATCTTGAATCTGGTTTATTCCAAAAGTGAGTTAGTTGTATTGACTACTTTGAGAGTTAAAAAAAATTCATCCACTAATTTATGAGATATTTTGCTAACAGACAAAGTAACACACAAACACACAGGAACAGGAAACTACATTACCACGTGCCTTTTATGGCATTGTACAATTATTAAATAAATAGTTACGGGTTTCTTTAATCATTTAAGAAATATTTGAATAAAATCCTAAATGCTGACATTAGATTTTAGTTTGACAGACTGATTGAAAATTTACCAGTCGTGTCGCGTTTGGTTTTATTTTGAAAAGAAGAACCGGAAGTTTGGCTGTTTTCTCCCCGGAACTTGACGCCAGCGAGAAGAGAGGCGCTGTTTGAAGATGGGTGGTGGAGGTGGAGGGGGGGTGACATAAAGTTTTGGTAAAAAGGGGGTTGAACCGAGGACGCGTGTGGTTTCCTGGGAAAGTGGGCCGTGTGTGAGGAAGGCGAGTCTTCAGCCGAACCAGCGGACCCTCTCTGGACTTTAAACCCAGGCAGCGCGTGTCCGTCCCGCTCGAACCTGCTCCCGCATCTCCGCCCAACCATGAGGACAAACGTGTGGATTTACCAAACTTTGCTGTGTGTTCTGGTGGCTGCCGTGGACACAGGTGAGACTGAGAACAGCACTGATTAAACCTGACAAACTCAAGGGGGAAAATAGACAATATTCTCATTTTACTACTTTTTTTTTTTTGTATTTTTAATGTGCCATATTTTGGCTTGGTCACTTGACTTACATTTGGGCTATAAATATTTGCTTTTTAAAGCTATTACATCTCATAACTTTGAATGAATTTGTCCACAACCCCTGTCTTGCACTGAGGTGTGAACTGAAACATTAAATATGTTTTGTGCAATATGTTTTCAACTTTAAATGAGCTCATCTCCAAAAAAGCAGACACTGAACTTTCCCTGTTATGAAATTTCACTGCAAATATTTTATATTGCAAAAATATTTTAGGAGTTCCTCTTACAGAAAAATGCACTAAGTCCACTCCTGATTTATTTTTAGTTTTGTCACATGTTAAAGTCTGGCTCATCTGATGGCTTCAAACAGCTTCCCTCAGCTCACATCTGCCCAGCTGACAAATAATGGACTAAATAATCAGCTGATCGATTTTAATCTGCCAATATTTGTGACTGCTTTAAAAAACTCAGCAGTCGGTCATGTCTGTGTATACTTAAAGGAAAATGAAGATGGAGCAACAGTTGCTACAACAGGCTTACTGTAGCCCACAGTTTATTTCTTATTTAAACTAGAATGCTCTTCTATATAATATTAAATGTATAAGTTAAACAGTTACTTGTATTTTGTTCAGTAAAAAAATCATTGGTGTTATATATCAGCCATTGATCCTAGAAAAAGTCCCATCAGTCGACCTGTAGTACAGACCCTGACCTCTGACCTGGCTGGAGGTGCGAATAGTAAAAGGATTTGTGCTCCTCTCCTGTTAGAGATCGCAAAAGGTGTGACTGAGCCAGAGAAGAAAGGGATTAAGAGGTGTGTGTTTGTGTGAGTGTGTGAGCTGAGTGGGTGGGTGGGTTTGACATCTGGTACATTTTGCACCCTGAAGCAGATGTGATGTTCCCCCTAATACCTCAGACACATTTAACCTGCTACTTTCCTGTTGTTCACGAGATGCGGTTCCACCACCGCTTCTACATACAGACTGATACTCTTTAGGACGGTCACTGATGTATTACCTTGAAACGCATGACTAAAACACGTCAAGGTGTCTTCAGATGTCTTCCTCCAGGGAGCTAAAAACTGAAAGTGTGTGAGGGTCAGGTCCTCCACCTTTCCCCATCTACATTCTTCAACTTAAACTCCAACCTGTTCCTCCTAATGCGTCTGCCTCTTCTCATTAAATTGTGTCTCTCTCCCTGCCCGAGCACCTTTTTTCTTTTTTTTTTTTTAATCGTTATCCTCCGCTCCGGCGAACGCTCAGGAGATATTTCGGAGATAGCGGGGGTCTGAGTGCAAGGAGAGGAAGAGACTAAGTGAAATCTAATTGAGCGGCCTGGCCAGACATCAGGGCTGGAACAACACTGTGATGACTGCCAGATGTGGTCCAGTGGAGCCCAAACATTAATAACACGTCCTCCCCGAAAACCATTCTCGACCGCGACAAGCCTCTAAACGGTCCACAGTTTACAATATCCTAAGTACACACCCGACGTCTCGTGTTGGCTCTTGGCAGAGGGGCATGTGGTTGTAACTCAGTAGCAAAAAAGACGGTCCTGAGTGATTTATATTGCACTTGCCAGTAATTATAATCTTTAAACTGCTGGCGAAGCCTTAAAAATCTACAGTTACAGTAGCGCTTCATCCTGCTGAACGAAGAGCCCCCCACCCCCCCTCCAACTTTCAGCCTAAAATATGATTTTGTCCTGTTTCTGAACCCTCCGTGATCCCATTGTGCCACATTTTTGCGATGTTAGAAGTCTCCCTTTTGATGTGCCTCCTCCCGGGAAAAAAAAAAAAAAAAAAAAAAAGTTTGACTATCTGCTTTAGACTTTGAACATTTGTAGCTGCTGTAAAAAAAAAAAAAAAAAACGGCCCTCGACAAAACTCTATAAATAATTCACGGAATGAATTACAATGTGTCCATTTGCGCCTCTGACAGTTTGACAGCTCGTTTTTAGCGTTCGTTAGCGTGTGTTTGGTTTCCAGCGGCTGAAGGACTATACATTCAACGTGACAAGTAAAATGGATTGTTTATTAGGAGTTCCAATTGATTTTAAAGTTTTCCTTGGAAGCAGGATGGCTAAGTGAGAAAAGGGCATTCTTATTCCTTAAAATTAAGGGAAATAAACCCAACGTCCCCGATTGTTAAACAGCAAGACTCCTAATAAGGTTGAGACTTTCACGATCGTGAATGCATGGTTATGAAATTAGGAATTATGAGAACTGTTTAACTGCAACTCGAAACTAGAGCATTACAGATACCGCAGAGTGAGGAGAAACGGCTTTAAAAGGGTTTTTTAATGCAGTAAAATATGAGAAGTTTTCATGGGGGTCTTCAACTGAGGCACGGCGGCACATCAGCCTGCTGATGGGCTCCGTTCTGTTCCTTTGGTTGTCGTCGCAGCTCGATGTTTCAGCCACTTTGGTTTTGAAGCAGAACCTCTAGGTTTTGGGTTCTTGTTTCTCTCTGCGCTACCTCTGCGGAAATAGCGGATTTGTAGGGTTGTGTTCAACAGAGTAAACGGACCGTAGTTTGATGGAGAAAAGTACTTTTAAATTATAAATTCTAAACTCAAGAACACCCTAGTCTGACTGGAATTAAATTTTGAATGTTAGGTTCATTGTTCAGCAAGCTGCTCAACTCCAACCCAGCAGGTGGCAGTAACGTAAAAGACTTTTAAACAATTAGAATAACTCCATGTGCAGTAAAGCTACAACAGTGGGGAGATTCAAATAAAGTGGCTTGTAACTGTGATTTATTGGGTTTTTAAATGGGATTAGGATGGAAAAACAACAAAAATGAGCTTCAATATGGTCATTGGGTTTTATGAGCTTTTTAGCAAAGTTTCACTGTAAAGTTGACTGATTTAGTCTGAACAGAACAAAATGCTGCAAGTGTTATATGGAAAATGTTAAGTAATGTGAGCCCCATTCCCAAAGTTTCTCAACTTTTCAGTATCTCCAAACGGTGACTTTGTTCTGAACTTCAAGCCCAAGTTCAGATCTGTTGATGTGGGGTTCTGTGGGAAGGTTCTGGTCCGTTAACATCTCATCTTTTTAAATGACCTCAGTTCATAAAAGTAAAGTGTAATTCTGACAGGCCTGACCTGCTAGTGGCTGAGTCTAAGACCAAAGCCGTCTTAAAATGGGTCCAGTTTCAAAAGTTTGCACCCCCATCAGTTTCACATTGAACTTTTATTTATGTAGAATTCTGTTACTGTAGCCCTATTGGTGCAGCCTGGGGCACTTCCTGTAGGAATACCATAATTTTGCCGCAATGACCAACTTATGCAAAACTATTGAAGATATAAAATATAAAAAGTAATAAAATGGCGCTGGCACTATGAAATTTTAAAGACTGAATCTGTTTTAAGACGGCAGCAATCCACTTTGGTTTGGGCCTGCTTAGAGTGGCAGTGAACTTGTCAACTGGGTCAGCATTAAACTGCTCTAAACCGAGATCTACAACCAGTAAAGTAGTAAATGTTGATCACCTTTTCTCAGTGCCCCATCATTGTTAATTTGACCGAGGTCCTTGTGATGGAAACCCATTGTTAAAGCACTGAACTGTCAGAGATGGTCTGATGCAGGTTGGACAGTGTGCCCTTTGCAGTGACTGATGACACTGATGTTATAAACTGATGACAAATTAAAAAATAAAAAGTAACAATACAAAGTAATGGTTCTAACAGCCGACTTGATGCTTAAAAGAATTTGTATGTAGAAGGAGAAATAATTGGACACTTGCAAATAAGTTCTTGAAGCTTAGAAGATCTTGAGCTCCCCAGCACTTAGAGAGTCCTTGTCATGGCAGCCAGACTTATTTGTGATGATAGTTTCTTTTGAGTTCTGACAGGTCTGGGTTGTGGGAGAAGACTTCCAGTTGGGATCTGAAAATGCTCGGGTAATGTCAACGGTTTACTTGGACGGTCTCAGTGGTGGCGATTACCACAGACCTCCAAAGAGAGCAATCCGGAGCGACACTTTCCAGTTTTAAGGTGACCTCCTGGACGCTGTGTGTTGTCCCCGTGTTCTGCTGCCTTCAGTCCGTTCTGAATACGAGATCTGGCGTGGAAGATGAGATCCTGGCATGCACAAACGGCCCAGCTGGATTTTTACGACTCCCATGCTCCCATGGCGGTTTCACCGGCTTCTTCTAGAATGCAGATGTTGGTGCGGTTGTCTTCCCGATGGATATCGAGAATCTTCTGCAAACAGCATTGGTGAAATCATTTCAGTGTCTTGTTGTGGTGTCTGTAGGTCAGTGTCTCTGATCTGTGATGGACTGGACAACTACAGCTTTGTGTACTTGGAGCTTTGTTTTTCCAGCAGAGACTTCGATCATTGAAAGTCCAATCCCTAATCTTCCCAGAGGCACTCACTGCTTCTCCAGTGGGCTATTGCATTTTTTATCAAGTGTAGCATCAACTGATAAGAGTCTACTTAAGTACTTGAACTTTGGAACGGAAGTTTTATCATTGAGCCTAATTTCAGCGTTTGGATGATCAACTCTATCAGGACTCAGTCAGAACATAGTTTTTGTTTTATCCAATTAAAAACAGTTCTTAGCTCCTTACATGGCTTTGTTTGGTTAGAGTTGCCACCATGCAGTCTTCGGCAAACTGCTGGATATTGTTTTATTAACAGACTTGGCCATTTATGGTAGATTCCAAGTCATAAATGCCTGGAATGGTTGCAAGAAAACGAATCACGCATGAGATGAACTGCGTCCTTCGGTGTTTGCAGGTTGCTGTCAGAAACCTCGTCGCCAGTTTTTACAGAAGTATGAGAAGACCGAGAGCCATATACTGGTTTGCACGGACTGCCCTCTGACTCCACTGGTGCAAAAGAGCCGCTCGCAGGAGCACTGCGCCCGAAAGTGCATGAAACAGAAGAAAAAATTCAGCTGCAGGTGAGTCACATTTCCCCATTTCTCTGAAGTCGCTTGGTTTCTCCGTAGCCACGTCCATCCCTCTCCCTCTCCCTCACTCCTCCTCGTCCTTCTGTGTGCCTCGTAGTATTTACATATTTTTTTGCTGTTTATCATTTGGTCATCTTTCAACGACTTCCCGTGTGCTCCTGACAGGGCTTTCAACTTTCAAAGGCACAACAGGAAATGCCACTTGCTTCCTTTTGACCGTTTCACCCACGGTGTGCAGAAGCAGGCCAACATCAACTTCACTTTGTACGAAAAAAAAGGTAAAAGTTCCCCTTTGCCGAGGCGAAGGCTTTTGTGCATTACTGTTTGTGGCGTTGGCTCTTTGGGTTTATCTGTTGACATAATAAAACCTCCTCACGCCCTGCTGTTTAATCATTCCGGTGGAGAGAGTCGCGGCTTCAGCACGGAGCAGACTTCAGGAGTGTAAACAAAAAAAACCTCATTGTTTACAGCGCAAGCGCTTCCCTCAAGCGCAGGCTGCGGAATCTAGCACTTCAGAATTTATGGCAGACTTTATGAACGCTCCCCTCTGTGACATTTAATGAACTTCAGGAACTTGTCTGTTTTGGGAAGAACGTACAAGCTGCTGGAAACTCGTCTTGACCATACTTGGGCAGCTTCTGCTTGAAGTGGTTAAGGCAAAGCCAACTTTAATGGCTGTGTAAACTGGCACAAAGGGAGGATACATTTTTTTTTTCTTATGCTTTTGCTCTCAGATTATATAAGGGAGTGCATCTCTGACACCAAGGACAACTACAGAGGGAGGAGATTTTGGACAAAGTCAAACATCACTTGCCAAGCTTGGTCTGATAATAACATCAATGAACACACGTAAGTAATGTTTTTACTAAAGTAAATCACTAACAGGTGCAATAAAACTGTGATGGATAGGAGTATTTTCCAGTTTATCGCAAAAATTTAAAAGGAGTCGCCGCTCACCATCTTATATGCCAAAGTTTTTAATATTGCATAATCCTTTAGCTTTCAATGTATATATTGGAGATAACTCTCAGCTACGACCACACCAATTTTTAGCTCAATAGCTCTACATTTGACTAACTCATAGCCATTTTTGTATGTGCTAAGTTTGATTAGCTGTGGCGGCCATCTTGAATTGGGTCGACCCCAAACTGTAATCAGTTCTAGCTCTCCTTCCAGTGATTACTTTCTGTGAGTTTCTTTAAAATCCATCTGCTGGTTCATGAGATATTTTGCTAACAGACAAATTAGTACACAGAAACCCAGGCAATTACATGATCACGTACCTCTCATGGTGGTTTTTTTTTTTTTTGAGGGGGGGTAAAGATCAATTCCACACAGTCACTTGTCACTTTAAAGTTGTAGTGCCTCGCTGAAAAAGTTTCCCCAGCAGCCGTTTTCACGGAGAGCGTGTTAATCATTCACTTCCTCTCGCTAAATTCCTCTAGATTTCAACCCAAACCCTTCAAAGCTCATATCTTCTTCATGCTTCCACTTTATTATTATTATTTTTTTTTTTTTCCTTTTTCTTCCAGGATTCTCTTTTTGTGTGTGCCTGATGCTGAACAGACCTCAGGGTTTGATTTATTGTTGCTCGGTTCATCCCCTTCCACCTCGGGGGTTAAGGGAAGGTGGAGGCTCAGAGACGGTTGAACGTTTATCCAGAGTTAAGTCAGATTTCTTTCAACACATGCAGGGATGTCCTCCCAGATGTTTTTTTTTTTTCGCCCACCCCACCCCCCCACTTCTTACACTGGAGGCCATCAGGTGTATCCCAAAGATGTTTTCTCTCAGCTACAGTAAGACGAGATCGATGGACCTTTGCCAGCATCTCATTAGCGGCGCTCATTAGTTACACGATATTTTACCCGTGGCAGAGAGGGGGGATAGTAGTTTGAAGAGGTGCAGAGTGAAAAGTAGAAGGGGCGGCCGAGCGAAATGAAGAAGGCGCAAAGATTTATAGACTGAAGTCATGTTTTGTCCGATGTCCAGCTTGGTTCACGGAGAGAAAAACGCAGGTTCACCGATCCCTCACAATCAAACCAGACCACAGCGTCGGGCCTCGCCTCTCCCGCCCTGCTCCACAACTGTCATCACTTTCCAGGAGCGGCGGTTAGCTCTCCTTTGTCATCGTTTATTTGACACATGGTCCCAGTACTCTTTGCAAATAGAGCAGAGCTTCTGTCATCTTCGGCTGTCAGCGTCTTTTAAAAGTTTTTCAAAGCGTCTCAAACTGAAGGGGAGATTAAGGGGAGTTGCGTAACATCAGAGCGCCCCGCTGTGAGAATTAGCACCGTAATGAAGCATTTGCGGTTCAGGTAACTATTATTTTCATGCTCGACTGATCGTGGCGGGGGGGGGGCAGGAGGGGTTTCTCAGGAAGTTCCCGTCCAGCGGTGGGACTTCCACCTGTTGTTTCTGTTTGTGGGCTCGACCAGGCCTCAGACAGAAGTGATTCCCAGAGAGAAACGCACGGAACAAACCTGTGCTACGCAGCACGACATTTCAACCAGTTATTAGGAGCGTTCACCTCAGCCACTTTAATTCAGCTTCAACCTGGATTTCAAGCTGGAATTCTGGGATATTTGCCCTGAATGGGAAAGATGTTTTTAGTTTATTTAAAACTTGATGAACATGTGGTTTTAACATTTGGGTGTTAAAAAAAATATATATATATATTTTTACAAATAATTTTGTCCTTTTAAGGCAGGTAGTAGTGATTTTGCTTGAGTCTGTCTGTTACCAACATATCTCATGAACCCCTGTGTGGATTTTAATGAACCTCTCAGGAATTAATTATTACAACTGATCAGCTTTAGAAGCCAGCCCCATTCAAGATGGGTGCCACAGTTAATTAACAACAGCCAACACAAAAATGTCTCTAACTCAGTTACTTTTACAGATATCAGGCTAAACTTGATGTGGTAGTAGCTGGGAGTCATTTACAACACATACTCCGAGTGTGACATCTTGAGATGTCTTTTTGCAATGTTATTTTCAAGGTTTGACCCCCAAAAAACCTGTCATTTCTTCAACAGACGATGGTGAAAGAAGGTGGGCGATATGCATTCCTTCAAAGAATTCTAGGCCTTTACTTTTAAATGTATTTATACTCAAAATATTTTGCACTAGTTGATCAAATAAACTCAACTTGGAGATTGTTTTGCTAACAAATGTTAAGGATACTGTAGCTGGAGAATTCTAACCTCATTCATGCCTAAAATAGGAAGTAGCTGGTTATATATATATATATATATATATATATATATATATATATATATATAT